>NW_028255335.1:0-110415 GCF_964263255.1 Lissotriton vulgaris
ATCATCAGTGTTAGAGCTAAAATTAGCATGTTTAAAGTGATTTTCATGCTTCCAGGGGCCCAAAACACAAGATTTATGGAATGGTTAAAAGTGCATGAAAATGGCCAATTTACTCACTCTGAGTTCTCAAAAAGGGTTTCTTCACCCCGGGAAGTTAATTAAATACCATTTGGAGGCATTTAATGTTCGAGCAAAAACGGCTGATTTTCGACAAAAGAGATAACACCCTCCCATTACGTCATGCTTCAGAAATGTGGAAAATGGTCCGTTTTCAAATGTTTTATTTTTGAACGTCAGTTCACATTTGTAGGTGGATCATCAGTGTTAGAGCTAAAATTAGCATGTTTAAAGTGATTTTCATGCTTCCAGGGGCTCGGGAAGTTAATTAAATACCATTTGGAGGCATTTAATGTTCGAGCAAAAACGGCTGATTTTCGACAAAAGAGATAACACCCTCCCATTACGTCATGCTTCAGAAATGTGGAAAATGGTCCGTTTTCAAATGTTTTATTTTTGAACGTCAGTTCACATTTGTAGGTGGATCATCAGTGTTAGAGCTAAAATTAGCATGTTTAAAGTGATTTTCATGCTTCCAGGGGCTCGGGAAGTTAATTAAATACCATTTGGAGGCATTTAATGTTCGAGCAAAAACGGCTGATTTTCGACAAAAGAGATAACACCCCCCCATTACGTCATGCTTCAGAAATGTGGAAAATGGTCCGTTTTCAAATGTTTTATTTTTGAACGTCAGTTCACATTTGTAGGTGGATCATCAGTGTTAGAGCTAAAATTAGCATGTTTAAAGTGATTTTCATGCTTCCAGGGGCTCGGGAAGTGAAATAAATACCATTTGGAGGCATTTAATGTTCGAGCAAAAACGGCTGATTTTCCACAAAAGAGATAACACCCCCCCATTACGTCATGCTTCAGAAATGTGGAAAATGGTCAGTTTTCAAATGTTTTATTTTTGAACGTCAGTTCACATTTGTAGGTGGATCATCAGTGTTAGAGCTAAAATTAGCATGTTTAAAGTGATTTTCATGCTTCCAGGGGCTCGGGAAGTTAATTAAATATCATTTGGAGGCATTTAATGTTTGAGCAAAAACGGCTGATTTTCGACAAAAGAGATAACACCCCCCCATTACGTCATGCTTCAGAAATGTGGAAAATGGTCCGTTTTCAAATGTTTTATTTTTGAACGTCAGTTCACATTTGTAGGTGGATCATCAGTGTTAGAGCTAAAATTAGCATGTTTAAAGTGATTTTCATGCTTCCAGGGGCTCGGGAAGTGAAATAAATACCATTTGGAGGCATTTAATGTAAGAGCAAAAACGGCTGATTTTCCACAAAAGAGATAACACCCCCCCATTACGTCATGCTTCAGAAATGTGGAAAATGGTCCGTTTTCAAATGTTTTATTTTTGAACGTCAGTTCACATTTGTAGGTGGATCATCAGTGTTAGAGCTAAAATTAGCATGTTTAAAGTGATTTTCATGCTTCCAGGGGCTCGGGAAGTTAATTAAATACCATTTGGAGGCATTTCATGTTCGAGCAAAAACGGCTGATTTTCGACAAAAGAGATAACACCCCCCCATTACGTCATGCTTCAGAAATGTGGAAAATGGTCCGTTTTCAAATGTTTTATTTTTGAACGTCAGTTCACATTTGTAGGTGGATCATCAGTGTTAGAGCTAAAATTAGCATGTTTATAGTGATTTTCATGCTTCCAGGGGCCCAAAACACAAGATTTATGGAATGGTTAAAAGTGCATGAAAATGGCCAATTTACTCACTCTGAGTTCTCAAAAAGGGTTTCTTCACCCCGGGAAGTTAATTAAATACCATTTGGAGGCATTTAATGTTCGAGCAAAAACGGCTGATTTTCGACAAAAGAGATAACACCCTCCCATTACGTCATGCTTCAGAAATGTGGAAAATGGTCCGTTTTCAAATGTTTTATTTTTGAACGTCAGTTCACATTTGTAGGTGGATCATCAGTGTTAGAGCTAAAATTAGCATGTTTAACGTGATTTTCATGCTTCCAGGGGCTCGGGAAGTTAATTAAATACCATTTGGAGGCATTTAATGTTCGAGCAAAAACGGCTGATTTTCGACAAAAGAGATAACACCCCCCCATTACGTCATGCTTCAGAAATGTGGAAAATGGTCCGTTTTCAAATGTTTTATTTTTGAACGTCAGTTCACATTTGTAGGTGGATCATCAGTGTTAGAGCTAAAATTAGCATGTTTAAAGTGATTTTCATGCTTCCAGGGGCTCGGGAAGTGAAATAAATACCATTTGGAGGCATTTAATGTTCGAGCAAAAACGGCTGATTTTCCACAAAAGAGATAACACCCCCCCATTACGTCATGCTTCAGAAATGTGGAAAATGGTCAGTTTTCAAATGTTTTATTTTTGAACGTCAGTTCACATTTGTAGGTGGATCATCAGTGTTAGAGCTAAAATTAGCATGTTTAAAGTGATTTTCATGCTTCCAGGGGCTCGGGAAGTTAATTAAATATCATTTGGAGGCATTTAATGTTTGAGCAAAAACGGCTGATTTTCGACAAAAGAGATAACACCCCCCCATTACGTCATGCTTCAGAAATGTGGAAAATGGTCCGTTTTCAAATGTTTTATTTTTGAACGTCAGTTCACATTTGTAGGTGGATCATCAGTGTTAGAGCTAAAATTAGCATGTTTAAAGTGATTTTCATGCTTCCAGGGGCTCGGGAAGTGAAATAAATACCATTTGGAGGCATTTAATGTTCGAGCAAAAACGGCTGATTTTCCACAAAAGAGATAACACCCCCCCATTACGTCATGCTTCAGAAATGTGGAAAATGGTCCGTTTTCAAATGTTTTATTTTTGAACGTCAGTTCACATTTGTAGGTGGATCATCAGTGTTAGAGCTAAAATTAGCATGTTTAAAGTGATTTTCATGCTTCCAGGGGCTCGGGAA
Source organism: Lissotriton vulgaris (assembly GCF_964263255.1). Lineage (NCBI taxonomy): Eukaryota > Metazoa > Chordata > Amphibia > Caudata > Salamandridae > Lissotriton > Lissotriton vulgaris. The sequence goes on from NW_028255335.1 coordinate 2,965, forward strand.
GTGAAATAAATACCATTTGGAGGCATTTAATGTTCGAGCAAAAACGGCTGATTTTCCACAAAAGAGATAACACCCCCCCATTACGTCATGCTTCAGAAATGTGGAAAATGGTCAGTTTTCAAATGTTTTATTTTTGAACGTCAGTTCACATTTGTAGGTGGATCATCAGTGTTAGAGCTAAAATTAGCATGTTTAAAGTGATTTTCATGCTTCCAGGGGCTCGGGAAGTGAAATAAATACCATTTGGCGGCATTTAATGTTCGAGCAAAAACGGCTGATTTTCCACAAAAGAGATAACACCCCCCCATTACGTCATGCTTCAGAAATGTGGAAAATGGTCCGTTTTCAAATGTTTTATTTTTGAACGTCAGTTCACATTTGTAGGTGGATCATCAGTGTTAGAGCTAAAATTAGCATGTTTAAAGTGATTTTCATGCTTCCAGGGGCTCGGGAAGTTAATTAAATACCATTTGGAGGCATTTAATGTTCGAGCAAAAACGGCTGATTTTCGACAAAAGAGATAAAACCCCCCCATTACGTCATGCTTCAGAAATGTGGAAAATGGTCCGTTTTCAAATGTTTTATTTTTGAACGTCAGTTCACATTTGTAGGTGGATCATCAGTGTTAGAGCTAAAATTAGCATGTTTAAAGTGCTTTTCATGCTTCCAGGGGCCCAAAACACAAGATTTATGGAATGGTTAAAAGTGCATGAAAATGGCCAATTTACTCACTCTGAGTTCTCAAAAAGGGTTTCTTCACCCCGGGAAGTTAATTAAATACCATTTGGAGGCATTTAATGTTCGAGCAAAAACGGCTGATTTTCGACAAAAGAGATAACACCCTCCCATTACGTCATGCTTCAGAAATGTGGAAAATGGTCCGTTTTCAAATGTTTTATTTTTGAACGTCAGTTCACATTTGTAGGTGGATCATCAGTGTTAGAGCTAAAATTAGCATGTTTAAAGTGATTTTCATGCTTCCAGGGGCTCGGGAAGTTAATTAAATACCATTTGGAGGCATTTAATGTTCGAGCAAAAACGGCTGATTTTCGACAAAAGAGATAACACCCCCCCATTACGTCATGCTTCAGAGATGTGGAAAATGGTCCGTTTTCAAATGTTTTATTTTTGAACGTCAGTTCACATTTGTAGGTGGATCATCAGTGTTAGAGCTAAAATTAGCATGTTTAAAGTGATTTTCATGCTTCCAGGGGGCTCGGGAAGTTAATTAAATACAATTTGGAGGCATTTAATGTTCGAGCAAAAACGGCTGATTTTCGACAAAAGAGATAACACCCCCCCATTACGTCATGCTTCAGAAATGTGGAAAATGGTCCGTTTTCAAATGTTTTATTTTTGAACGTCAGTTCACATTTGTAGGTGGATCATCAGTGTTAGAGCTAAAATTAGCATGTTTAAAGTGATTTTCATGCTTCCAGGGGCCCAAAACACAAGATTTATGGAATGGTTAAAAGTGCATGAAAATGGCCAATTTACTCACTCTGAGTTCTCAAAAAGGGTTTCTTCACCCCGGGAAGTTAATTAAATACCATTTGGAGGCATTTAATGTTCGAGCAAAAACGGCTGATTTTCGACAAAAGAGATAACACCCCCCCCATTACGTCATGCTTCAGAAATGTTGAAAATGGTCCGTTTTCAAATGTTTTATTTTTGAACGTCAGTTCACATTTGTAGGTGGATCATCAGTGTTAGAGCTAAAATTAGCATGTTTAAAGTGATTTTCATGCTTCCAGGGGCTCGGGAAGTTAATTAAATACCATTTGGAGGCATTTAATGTTCGAGCAAAAACGGCTGATTTTCGACAAAAGAGATAACACCCCCCCATTACGTCATGCTTCAGAAATGTGGAAAATGGTCCGTTTTCAAATGTTTTATTTTTGAACGTCAGTTCACATTTGTAGGTGGTTCATCAGTGTTAGAGCTAAAATTAGCATGTTTAAAATGATTTTCATGCTTCCAGGGGCCCAAAACACAAGATTTATGGAATGGTTAAAAGTGCATGAAAATGGCCAATTTACTCACTCTGAGTTCTCAAAAAGGGTTTCTTCACCCCGGGAAGTTAATTAAATACCATTTGGAGGCATTTAATGTTAGAGCAAAAACGGCTGATTTTCGACAAAAGAGATAACACCCCCCCATTACGTCATGCTTCAGAAATGTGGAAAATGGTCCGTTTTCAAATGTTTTATTTTTGAACGTCAGTTCACATTTGTAGGTGGATCATCAGTGTTAGAGCTAAAATTAGCATGTTTAAAGTGATTTTCATGCTTCCAGGGGCTCGGGAAGTGAAATAAATACCATTTGGAGGCATTTAATGTTCGAGCAAAAACGGCTGATTTTCCACAAAAGAGATAACACCCCCCCATTACGTCATGCTTCAGAAATGTGGAAAATGGTCAGTTTTCAAATGTTTTATTTTTGAACGTCAGTTCAGATTTGTAGGTGGATCATCAGTGTTAGAGCTAAAATTAGCATGTTTAAAGTGATTTTCATGCTTCCAGGGGCTCGGGAAGTGAAATAAATACCATTTGGCGGCATTTAATGTTCGAGCAAAAACGGCTGATTTTCCACAAAAGAGATAACACCCCCCCATTACGTCATGCTTCAGAAATGTGGAAAATGGTCCGTTTTCAAATGTTTTATTTTTGAACGTCAGTTCACATTTGTAGGTGGATCATCAGTGTTAGAGCTAAAATTAGCATGTTTAAAGTGATTTTCATGCTTCCAGGGGCTCGGGAAGTTAATTAAATACCATTTGGAGGCATTTAATGTTCGAGCAAAAACGGCTGATTTTCGACAAAAGAGATAACATCCCCCCATTACGTCATGCTTCAGAAATGTGGAAAATGGTCCGTTTTCAAATGTTTTATTTTTGAACGTCAGTTCACATTTGTAGGTGGATCATCAGTGTTAGAGCTAAAATTAGCATGTTTAAAGTGATTTTCATGCTTCCAGGGGCCCAAAACACAAGATTTATGGAATGGTTAAAAGTGCATGAAAATGGCCAATTTACTCACTCTGAGTTCTCAAAAAGGGTTTCTTCACCCCGGGAAGTTAATTAAATACCATTTGGAGGCATTTAATGTTCGAGCAAAAACGGCTGATTTTCGACAAAAGAGATAACACCCTCCCATTACGTCATGCTTCAGAAATGTGGAAAATGGTCCGTTTTCAAATGTTTTATTTTTGAACGTCAGTTCACATTTGTAGGTGGATCATCAGTGTTAGAGCTAAAATTAGCATGTTTAAAGTGATTTTCATGCTTCCAGGGGCTCGGGAAGTTAATTAAATACCATTTGGAGGCATTTAATGTTCGAGCAAAAACGGCTGATTTTCGACAAAAGAGATAACACCCTCCCATTACGTCATGCTTCAGAAATGTGGAAAATGGTCCGTTTTCAAATGTTTTATTTTTGAACGTCAGTTCACATTTGTAGGTGGATCATCAGTGTTAGAGCTAAAATTAGCATGTTTAAAGTGATTTTCATGCTTCCAGGGGCTCGGGAAGTTAATTAAATACCATTTGGAGGCATTTAATGTTCGAGCAAAAACGGCTGATTTTCGACAAAAGAGATAACACCCCCCCATTACGTCATGCTTCAGAAATGTGGAAAATGGTCCGTTTTCAAATGTTTTATTTTTGAACGTCAGTTCACATTTGTAGGTGGATCATCAGTGTTAGAGCTAAAATTAGCATGTTTAAAGTGATTTTCATGCTTCCAGGGGCTCGGGAAGTGAAATAAATACCATTTGGAGGCATTTAATGTTCGAGCAAAAACGGCTGATTTTCCACAAAAGAGATAACACCCCCCCATTACGTCATGCTTCAGAAATGTGGAAAATGGTCAGTTTTCAAATGTTTTATTTTTGAACGTCAGTTCACATTTGTAGGTGGATCATCAGTGTTAGAGCTAAAATTAGCATGTTTAAAGTGATTTTCATGCTTCCAGGGGCTCGGGAAGTTAATTAAATATCATTTGGAGGCATTTAATGTTTGAGCAAAAACGGCTGATTTTCGACAAAAGAGATAACACCCCCCCATTACGTCATGCTTCAGAAATGTGGAAAATGGTCCGTTTTCAAATGTTTTATTTTTGAACGTCAGTTCACATTTGTAGGTGGATCATCAGTGTTAGAGCTAAAATTAGCATGTTTAAAGTGATTTTCATGCTTCCAGGGGCTCGGGAAGTGAAATAAATACCATTTGGAGGCATTTAATGTAAGAGCAAAAACGGCTGATTTTCCACAAAAGAGATAACACCCCCCCATTACGTCATGCTTCAGAAATGTGGAAAATGGTCCGTTTTCAAATGTTTTATTTTTGAACGTCAGTTCACATTTGTAGGTGGATCATCAGTGTTAGAGCTAAAATTAGCATGTTTAAAGTGATTTTCATGCTTCCAGGGGCTCGGGAAGTTAATTAAATACCATTTGGAGGCATTTCATGTTCGAGCAAAAACGGCTGATTTTCGACAAAAGAGATAACACCCCCCCATTACGTCATGCTTCAGAAATGTGGAAAATGGTCCGTTTTCAAATGTTTTATTTTTGAACGTCAGTTCACATTTGTAGGTGGATCATCAGTGTTAGAGCTAAAATTAGCATGTTTAAAGTGATTTTCATGCTTCCAGGGGCCCAAAACACAAGATTTATGGAATGGTTAAAAGTGCATGAAAATGGCCAATTTACTCACTCTGAGTTCTCAAAAAGGGTTTCTTCACCCCGGGAAGTTAATTAAATACCATTTGGAGGCATTTAATGTTCGAGCAAAAACGGCTGATTTTCGACAAAAGAGATAACACCCTCCCATTACGTCATGCTTCAGAAATGTGGAAAATGGTCCGTTTTCAAATGTTTTATTTTTGAACGTCAGTTCACATTTGTAGGTGGATCATCAGTGTTAGAGCTAAAATTAGCATGTTTAACGTGATTTTCATGCTTCCAGGGGCTCGGGAAGTTAATTAAATACCATTTGGAGGCATTTAATGTTCGAGCAAAAACGGCTGATTTTCGACAAAAGAGATAACACCCCCCCATTACGTCATGCTTCAGAAATGTGGAAAATGGTCCGTTTTCAAATGTTTTATTTTTGAACGTCAGTTCACATTTGTAGGTGGATCATCAGTGTTAGAGCTAAAATTAGCATGTTTAAAGTGATTTTCATGCTTCCAGGGGCTCGGGAAGTGAAATAAATACCATTTGGAGGCATTTAATGTTCGAGCAAAAACGGCTGATTTTCCACAAAAGAGATAACACCCCCCCATTACGTCATGCTTCAGAAATGTGGAAAATGGTCAGTTTTCAAATGTTTTATTTTTGAACGTCAGTTCACATTTGTAGGTGGATCATCAGTGTTAGAGCTAAAATTAGCATGTTTAAAGTGATTTTCATGCTTCCAGGGGCTCGGGAAGTTAATTAAATATCATTTGGAGGCATTTAATGTTTGAGCAAAAACGGCTGATTTTCGACAAAAGAGATAACACCCCCCCATTACGTCATGCTTCAGAAATGTGGAAAATGGTCCGTTTTCAAATGTTTTATTTTTGAACGTCAGTTCACATTTGTAGGTGGATCATCAGTGTTAGAGCTAAAATTAGCATGTTTAAAGTGATTTTCATGCTTCCAGGGGCTCGGGAAGTGAAATAAATACCATTTGGAGGCATTTAATGTTCGAGCAAAAACGGCTGATTTTCCACAAAAGAGATAACACCCCCCCATTACGTCATGCTTCAGAAATGTGGAAAATGGTCCGTTTTCAAATGTTTTATTTTTGAACGTCAGTTCACATTTGTAGGTGGATCATCAGTGTTAGAGCTAAAATTAGCATGTTTAAAGTGATTTTCATGCTTCCAGGGGCTCGGGAAGTGAAATAAATACCATTTGGAGGCATTTAATGTTCGAGCAAAAACGGCTGATTTTCCACAAAAGAGATAACACCCCCCCATTACGTCATGCTTCAGAAATGTGGAAAATGGTCAGTTTTCAAATGTTTTATTTTTGAACGTCAGTTCACATTTGTAGGTGGATCATCAGTGTTAGAGCTAAAATTAGCATGTTTAAAGTGATTTTCATGCTTCCAGGGGCTCGGGAAGTGAAATAAATACCATTTGGCGGCATTTAATGTTCGAGCAAAAACGGCTGATTTTCCACAAAAGAGATAACACCCCCCCATTACGTCATGCTTCAGAAATGTGGAAAATGGTCCGTTTTCAAATGTTTTATTTTTGAACGTCAGTTCACATTTGTAGGTGGATCATCAGTGTTAGAGCTAAAATTAGCATGTTTAAAGTGATTTTCATGCTTCCAGGGGCTCGGGAAGTTAATTAAATACCATTTGGAGGCATTTAATGTTCGAGCAAAAACGGCTGATTTTCGACAAAAGAGATAAAACCCCCCCATTACGTCATGCTTCAGAAATGTGGAAAATGGTCCGTTTTCAAATGTTTTATTTTTGAACGTCAGTTCACATTTGTAGGTGGATCATCAGTGTTAGAGCTAAAATTAGCATGTTTAAAGTGCTTTTCATGCTTCCAGGGGCCCAAAACACAAGATTTATGGAATGGTTAAAAGTGCATGAAAATGGCCAATTTACTCACTCTGAGTTCTCAAAAAGGGTTTCTTCACCCCGGGAAGTTAATTAAATACCATTTGGAGGCATTTAATGTTCGAGCAAAAACGGCTGATTTTCGACAAAAGAGATAACACCCTCCCATTACGTCATGCTTCAGAAATGTGGAAAATGGTCCGTTTTCAAATGTTTTATTTTTGAACGTCAGTTCACATTTGTAGGTGGATCATCAGTGTTAGAGCTAAAATTAGCATGTTTAAAGTGATTTTCATGCTTCCAGGGGCTCGGGAAGTTAATTAAATACCATTTGGAGGCATTTAATGTTCGAGCAAAAACGGCTGATTTTCGACAAAAGAGATAACACCCTCCCATTACGTCATGCTTCAGAAATGTGGAAAATGGTCCGTTTTCAAATGTTTTATTTTTGAACGTCAGTTCACATTTGTAGGTGGATCATCAGTGTTAGAGCTAAAATTAGCATGTTTAAAGTGATTTTCATGCTTCCAGGGGCTCGGGAAGTTAATTAAATACCATTTGGAGGCATTTAATGTTCGAGCAAAAACGGCTGATTTTCGACAAAAGAGATAACACCCCCCCATTACGTCATGCTTCAGAAATGTGGAAAATGGTCCGTTTTCAAATGTTTTATTTTTGAACGTCAGTTCACATTTGTAGGTGGATCATCAGTGTTAGAGCTAAAATTAGCATGTTTAAAGTGATTTTCATGCTTCCAGGGGCTCGGGAAGTGAAATAAATACCATTTGGAGGCATTTAATGTTCGAGCAAAAACGGCTGATTTTCCACAAAAGAGATAACACCCCCCCATTACGTCATGCTTCAGAAATGTGGAAAATGGTCAGTTTTCAAATGTTTTATTTTTGAACGTCAGTTCACATTTGTAGGTGGATCATCAGTGTTAGAGCTAAAATTAGCATGTTTAAAGTGATTTTCATGCTTCCAGGGGCTCGGGAAGTTAATTAAATATCATTTGGAGGCATTTAATGTTTGAGCAAAAACGGCTGATTTTCGACAAAAGAGATAACACCCCCCCATTACGTCATGCTTCAGAAATGTGGAAAATGGTCCGTTTTCAAATGTTTTATTTTTGAACGTCAGTTCACATTTGTAGGTGGATCATCAGTGTTAGAGCTAAAATTAGCATGTTTAAAGTGATTTTCATGCTTCCAGGGGCTCGGGAAGTGAAATAAATACCATTTGGAGGCATTTAATGTTCGAGCAAAAACGGCTGATTTTCCACAAAAGAGATAACACCCCCCCATTACGTCATGCTTCAGAAATGTGGAAAATGGTCCGTTTTCAAATGTTTTATTTTTGAACGTCAGTTCACATTTGTAGGTGGATCATCAGTGTTAGAGCTAAAATTAGCATGTTTAAAGTGATTTTCATGCTTCCAGGGGCTCGGGAAGTTAATTAAATACCATTTGGAGGCATTTAATGTTCGAGCAAAAACGGCTGATTTTCGACAAAAGAGATAACACCCCCCCATTACGTCATGCTTCAGAAATGTGGAAAATGGTCCGTTTTCAAATGTTTTATTTTTGAACGTCAGTTCACATTTGTAGGTGGATCATCAGTGTTAGAGCTAAAATTAGCATGTTTAAAGTGATTTTCATGCTTCCAGGGGCTCGGGAAGTGAAATAAATACCATTTGGAGGCATTTAATGTTCGAGCAAAAACGGCTGATTTTCCACAAAAGAGATAACACCCCCCCATTACGTCATGCTTCAGAAATGTGGAAAATGGTCAGTTTTCAAATGTTTTATTTTTGAACGTCAGTTCACATTTGTAGGTGGATCATCAGTGTTAGAGCTAAAATTAGCATGTTTAAAGTGATTTTCATGCTTCCAGGGGCTCGGGAAGTTAATTAAATATCATTTGGAGGCATTTAATGTTTGAGCAAAAACGGCTGATTTTCGACAAAAGAGATAACACCCCCCCATTACGTCATGCTTCAGAAATGTGGAAAATGGTCCGTTTTCAAATGTTTTATTTTTGAACGTCAGTTCACATTTGTAGGTGGATCATCAGTGTTAGAGCTAAAATTAGCATGTTTAAAGTGATTTTCATGCTTCCAGGGGCTCGGGAAGTGAAATAAATACCATTTGGAGGCATTTAATGTTCGAGCAAAAACGGCTGATTTTCCACAAAAGAGATAACACCCCCCCATTACGTCATGCTTCAGAAATGTGGAAAATGGTCCGTTTTCAAATGTTTTATTTTTGAACGTCAGTTCACATTTGTAGGTGGATCATCAGTGTTAGAGCTAAAATTAGCATGTTTAAAGTGATTTTCATGCTTCCAGGGGCTCGGGAAGTGAAATAAATACCATTTGGAGGCATTTAATGTTCGAGCAAAAACGGCTGATTTTCCACAAAAGAGATAACACCCCCCCATTACGTCATGCTTCAGAAATGTGGAAAATGGTCAGTTTTCAAATGTTTTATTTTTGAACATCAGTTCACATTTGTAGGTGGATCATCAGTGTTAGAGCTAAAATTAGCATGTTTAAAGTGATTTTCATGCTTCCAGGGGCTCGGGAAGTGAAATAAATACCATTTGGCGGCATTTAATGTTCGAGCAAAAACGGCTGATTTTCCACAAAAGAGATAACACCCCCCCATTACGTCATGCTTCAGAAATGTGGAAAATGGTCCGTTTTCAAATGTTTTATTTTTGAACGTCAGTTCACATTTGTAGGTGGATCATCAGTGTTAGAGCTAAAATTAGCATGTTTAAAGTGATTTTCATGCTTCCAGGGGCTCGGGAAGTTAATTAAATACCATTTGGAGGCATTTAATGTTCGAGCAAAAACGGCTGATTTTCGACAAAAGAGATAAAACCCCCCCATTACGTCATGCTTCAGAAATGTGGAAAATGGTCTGTTTTCAAATGTTTTATTTTTGAACGTCAGTTCACATTTGTAGGTGGATCATCAGTGTTAGAGCTAAAATTAGCATGTTTAAAGTGCTTTTCATGCTTCCAGGGGCCCAAAACACAAGATTTATGGAATGGTTAAAAGTGCATGAAAATGGCCAATTTACTCACTCTGAGTTCTCAAAAAGGGTTTCTTCACCCCGGGAAGTTAATTAAATACCATTTGGAGGCATTTAATGTTCGAGCAAAAACGGCTGATTTTCGACAAAAGAGATAACACCCTCCCATTACGTCATGCTTCAGAAATGTGGAAAATGGTCCGTTTTCAAATGTTTTATTTTTGAACGTCAGTTCACATTTGTAGGTGGATCATCAGTGTTAGAGCTAAAATTAGCATGTTTAAAGTGATTTTCATGCTTCCAGGGGCTCGGGAAGTTAATTAAATACCATTTGGAGGCATTTAATGTTCGAGCAAAAACGGCTGATTTTCGACAAAAGAGATAACACCCTCCCATTACGTCATGCTTCAGAAATGTGGAAAATGGTCCGTTTTCAAATGTTTTATTTTTGAACGTCAGTTCACATTTGTAGGTGGATCATCAGTGTTAGAGCTAAAATTAGCATGTTTAAAGTGATTTTCATGCTTCCAGGGGCTCGGGAAGTTAATTAAATACCATTTGGAGGCATTTAATGTTCGAGCAAAAACGGCTGATTTTCGACAAAAGAGATAACACCCCCCCATTACGTCATGCTTCAGAAATGTGGAAAATGGTCCGTTTTCAAATGTTTTATTTTTGAACGTCAGTTCACATTTGTAGGTGGATCATCAGTGTTAGAGCTAAAATTAGCATGTTTAAAGTGATTTTCATGCTTCCAGGGGCTCGGGAAGTGAAATAAATACCATTTGGAGGCATTTAATGTTCGAGCAAAAACGGCTGATTTTCCACAAAAGAGATAACACCCCCCCATTACGTCATGCTTCAGAAATGTGGAAAATGGTCAGTTTTCAAATGTTTTATTTTTGAACGTCAGTTCACATTTGTAGGTGGATCATCAGTGTTAGAGCTAAAATTAGCATGTTTAAAGTGATTTTCATGCTTCCAGGGGCTCGGGAAGTTAATTAAATATCATTTGGAGGCATTTAATGTTTGAGCAAAAACGGCTGATTTTCGACAAAAGAGATAACACCCCCCCATTACGTCATGCTTCAGAAATGTGGAAAATGGTCCGTTTTCAAATGTTTTATTTTTGAACGTCAGTTCACATTTGTAGGTGGATCATCAGTGTTAGAGCTAAAATTAGCATGTTTAAAGTGATTTTCATGCTTCCAGGGGCTCGGGAAGTGAAATAAATACCATTTGGAGGCATTTAATGTTCGAGCAAAAACGGCTGATTTTCCACAAAAGAGATAACACCCCCCCATTACGTCATGCTTCAGAAATGTGGAAAATGGTCCGTTTTCAAATGTTTTATTTTTGAACGTCAGTTCACATTTGTAGGTGGATCATCAGTGTTAGAGCTAAAATTAGCATGTTTAAAGTGATTTTCATGCTTCCAGGGGCTCGGGAAGTTAATTAAATACCATTTGGAGGCATTTAATGTTCGAGCAAAAACGGCTGATTTTCGACAAAAGAGATAACACCCCCCCATTACGTCATGCTTCAGAAATGTGGAAAATGGTCCGTTTTCAAATGTTTTATTTTTGAACGTCAGTTCACATTTGTAGGTGGATCATCAGTGTTAGAGCTAAAATTAGCATGTTTAAAGTGATTTTCATGCTTCCAGGGGCCCAAAACACAAGATTTATGGAATGGTTAAAAGTGCATGAAAATGGCCAATTTACTCACTCGGAGTTCTCAAAAAGGGTTTCTTCACCCCGGGAAGTTAATTAAATACCATTTGGAGGCATTTAATGTTCGAGCAAAAACGGCTGATTTTCGGCAAAAGAGATAACACCCCCCCATTACGTCATGCTTCAGAAATGTGGAAAATGGTCCGTTTTCAAATGTTTTATTTTTGAACGTCAGTTCACATTTGTAGGTGGATCATCAGTGTTAGAGCTAAAATTAGCATGTTTAAAGTGATTTTCATGCTTCCAGGGGCTCGGGAAGTTAATTAAATACCATTTGGAGGCATTTCATGTTCGAGCAAAAACGGCTGATTTTCGACAAAAGAGATAACACCCCCCCATTACGTCATGCTTCAGAAATGTGGAAAATGGTCCGTTTTCAAATGTTTTATTTTTGAACGTCAGTTCACATTTGTAGGTGGATCATCAGTGTTAGAGCTAAAATTAGCATGTTTAAAGTGATTTTCATGCTTCCAGGGGCCCAAAACACAAGATTTATGGAATGGTTAAAAGTGCATGAAAATGGCCAATTTACTCACTCTGAGTTCTCAAAAAGGGTTTCTTCACCCCGGGAAGTTAATTAAATACCATTTGGAGGCATTTAATGTTCGAGCAAAAACGGCTGATTTTCGACAAAAGAGATAACACCCTCCCATTACGTCATGCTTCAGAAATGTGGAAAATGGTCCGTTTTCAAATGTTTTATTTTTGAACGTCAGTTCACATTTGTAGGTGGATCATCAGTGTTAGAGCTAAAATTAGCATGTTTAACGTGATTTTCATGCTTCCAGGGGCTCGGGAAGTTAATTAAATACCATTTGGAGGCATTTAATGTTCGAGCAAAAACGGCTGATTTTCGACAAAAGAGATAACACCCCCCCATTACGTCATGCTTCAGAAATGTGGAAAATGGTCCGTTTTCAAATGTTTTATTTTTGAACGTCAGTTCACATTTGTAGGTGGATCATCAGTGTTAGAGCTAAAATTAGCATGTTTAAAGTGATTTTCATGCTTCCAGGGGCTCGGGAAGTGAAATAAATACCATTTGGAGGCATTTAATGTTCGAGCAAAAACGGCTGATTTTCCACAAAAGAGATAACACCCCCCCATTACGTCATGCTTCAGAAATGTGGAAAATGGTCAGTTTTCAAATGTTTTATTTTTGAACGTCAGTTCACATTTGTAGGTGGATCATCAGTGTTAGAGCTAAAATTAGCATGTTTAAAGTGATTTTCATGCTTCCAGGGGCTCGGGAAGTTAATTAAATATCATTTGGAGGCATTTAATGTTTGAGCAAAAACGGCTGATTTTCGACAAAAGAGATAACACCCCCCCATTACGTCATGCTTCAGAAATGTGGAAAATGGTCCGTTTTCAAATGTTTTATTTTTGAACGTCAGTTCACATTTGTAGGTGGATCATCAGTGTTAGAGCTAAAATTAGCATGTTTAAAGTGATTTTCATGCTTCCAGGGGCTCGGGAAGTGAAATAAATACCATTTGGAGGCATTTAATGTTCGAGCAAAAACGGCTGATTTTCCACAAAAGAGATAACACCCCCCCATTACGTCATGCTTCAGAAATGTGGAAAATGGTCCGTTTTCAAATGTTTTATTTTTGAACGTCAGTTCACATTTGTAGGTGGATCATCAGTGTTAGAGCTAAAATTAGCATGTTTAAAGTGATTTTCATGCTTCCAGGGGCTCGGGAAGTTAATTAAATACCATTTGGATGCATTTAATGTTCGAGCAAAAACGGCTGATTTTCGACAAAAGAGATAACACCCCCCCATTACGTCATGCTTCAGAAATGTGGAAAATGGTCCGTTTTCAAATGTTTTATTTTTGAACGTCAGTTCACATTTGTAGGTGGATCATCAGTGTTAGAGCTAAAATTAGCATGTTTAAAGTGATTTTCATGCTTCCAGGGGCCCAAAACACAAGATTTATGGAATGGTTAAAAGTGCATGAAAATGGCCAATTTACTCACTCGGAGTTCTCAAAAAGGGTTTCTTCACCCCGGGAAGTTAATTAAATACCATTTGGAGGCATTTAATGTTCGAGCAAAAACGGCTGATTTTCGGCAAAAGAGATAACACCCCCCCATTACGTCATGCTTCAGAAATGTGGAAAATGGTCCGTTTTCAAATGTTTTATTTTTGAACGTCAGTTCACATTTGTAGGTGGATCATCAGTGTTAGAGCTAAAATTAGCATGTTTAAAGTGATTTTCATGCTTCCAGGGGCTCGGGAAGTTAATTAAATACCATTTGGAGGCATTTAATGTTCGAGCAAAAACGGCTGATTTTCGACAAAAGAGATAACACCCCCCCATTACGTCATGCTTCAGAAATGTGGAAAATGGTCCGTTTTCAAATGTTTTATTTTTGAACGTCAGTTCACATTTGTAGGTGGATCATCAGTGTTAGAGCTAAAATTAGCATGTTTAAAGTGATTTTCATGCTTCCAGGGGCCCAAAACACAAGATTTATGGAATGGTTAAAAGTGCATGAAAATGGCCAATTTACTCACTCTGAGTTCTCAAAAAGGGTTTCTTCACCCCGGGAAGTTAATTAAATACCATTTGGAGGCATTTAATGTTCGAGCAAAAACGGCTGATTTTCGACAAAAGAGATAACACCCCCCCATTACGTCATGCTTCAGAAATGTGGAAAATGGTCCATTTTCAAATGTTTTATTTTTGAACGTCAGTTCACATTTGTAGGTGGATCATCAGTGTTAGAGCTAAAATTAGCATGTTTAAAGTGATTTTCATGCTTCCAGGGGCTCGGGAAGTTAATTAAATACCATTTGGAGGCATTTAATGTTCGAGCAAAAACGGCTGATTTTCGACAAAAGAGATAACACCCCCCCATTACGTCATGCTTCAGAAATGTGGAAAATGGTCCGTTTTCAAATGTTTTATTTTTGAACGTCAGTTCACATTTGTAGGTGGATCATCAGTGTTAGAGCTAAAATTAGCATGTTTAAAGTGATTTTCATGCTTCCAGGGGCCCAAAACACAAGATTTATGGAATGGTTAAAAGTGCATGAAAATGGCCAATTTACTCACTCTGAGTTCTCAAAAAGGGTTTCTTCACCCCGGGAAGTTAATTAAATACCATTTGGAGGCATTTAATGTTCGAGCAAAAAAGGCTGATTTTCCACAAAAGAGATAACACCCCCCCATTACGTCATGCTTCAGAAATGTGGAAAATGGTCCGTTTTCAAATGTTTTATTTTTGAACGTCAGTTCACATTTGTAGGTGGATCATCAGTGTTAGAGCTAAAATTAGCATGTTTAAAGTGATTTTCATGCTTCCAGGGGCTCGGGAAGTTAATTAAATACCATTTGGAGGCATTTAATGTTCGAGCAAAAACGGCTGATTTTCGACAAAAGAGATAACACCCCCCCATTACGTCATGCTTCAGAAATGTGGAAAATGGTCCGTTTTCAAATGTTTTATTTTTGAACGTCAGTTCACATTTGTAGGTGGATCATCAGTGTTAGAGCTAAAATTAGCATGTTTAAAGTGATTTTCATGCTTCCAGGGGCTCGGGAAGGTAATTAAATACCATTTGGAGGCATTTAATGTTCGAGCAAAAACGGCTGATTTTCGACAAAAGAGATAACACCCCCCCATTACGTCATGCTTCAGAAATGTGGAAAATGGTCCGTTTTCAAATGTTTTATTTTTGAACGTCAGTTCACATTTGTAGGTGGATCATCAGTGTTAGAGCTAAAATTAGCATGTTTAAAGTGATTTTCATGCTTCCAGGGGCCCAAAACACAAGATTTATGGAATGGTTAAAAGTGCATGAAAATGGCCAATTTACTCACTCTGAGTTCTCAAAAAGGGTTTCTTCACCCCGGGAAGTTAATTAAATACCATTTGGAGGCATTTAATGTTCGAGCAAAAACGGCTGATTTTCGACAAAAGAGATAACACCCCCCCATTACGTCATGCTTCAGAAATGTGGAAAATGGTCCGTTTTCAAATGTTTTATTTTTGAACGTCAGTTCACATTTGTAGGTGGATCATCAGTGTTAGAGCTAAAATTAGCATGTTTAAAGTGATTTTCATGCTTCCAGGGGCTCGGGAAGTTAATTAAATACCATTTGGAGGCATTTAATGTTCGAGCAAAAACGGCTGATTTTCGACAAAAGAGATAACACCCCCCCATTACGTCATGCTTCAGAAATGTGGAAAATGGTCCGTTTTCAAATGTTTTATTTTTGAACGTCAGTTCACATTTGTAGGTGGATCATCAGTGTTAGAGCTAAAATTAGCATGTTTAAAATGATTTTCATGCTTCCAGGGGCCCAAAACACAAGATTTATGGAATGGTTAAAAGTGCATGAAAATGGCCAATTTACTCACTCTGAGTTCTCAAAAAGGGTTTCTTCACCCCGGGAAGTTAATTAAATACCATTTGGAGGCATTTAATGTTAGAGCAAAAACGGCTGATTTTCGACAAAAGAGATAACACCCCCCCATTACGTCATGCTTCAGAAATGTGGAAAATGGTCCGTTTTCAAATGTTTTATTTTTGAACGTCAGTTCACATTTGTAGGTGGATCATCAGTGTTAGAGCTAAAATTAGCATGTTTAAAGTGATTTTCATGCTTCCAGGGGCTCGGGAAGTTAATTAAATACCATTTGGAGGCATTTAATGTTCGAGCAAAAACGGCTGATTTTCGACAAAAGAGATAACACCCTCCCATTACGTCATGCTTCAGAAATGTGGAAAATGGTCCGTTTTCAAATGTTTTATTTTTGAACGTCAGTTCACATTTGTAGGTGGATCATCAGTGTTTGAGCTAAAATTAGCATGTTTAAAGTGATTTTCATGCTTCCAGGGGCTTGGGAAGTTAATTAAATACCATTTGGAGGCATTTAATGTTCGAGCAAAAACGGCTGATTTTCGAAAAAAGAGATAACACCCCCCCATTACGTCATGCTTCAGAAATGTGGAAAATGGTCCGTTTTCAAATGTTTTATTTTTGAACGTCAGTTCACATTTGTAGGTGGATCATCAGTGTTAGAGCTAAAATTAGCATGTTTAAAGTGATTTTCATGCTTCCAGGGGCTCGGGAAGTGAAATAAATACCATTTGGAGGCATTTAATGTTCGAGCAAAAACGGCTGATTTTCCACAAAAGAGATAACACCCCCCCATTACGTCATGCTTCAGAAATGTGGAAAATGGTCAGTTTTCAAATGTTTTATTTTTGAACGTCAGTTCACATTTGTAGGTGGATCATCAGTGTTAGAGCTAAAATTAGCATGTTTAAAGTGATTTTCATGCTTCCAGGGGCTCGGGAAGTTAATTAAATATCATTTGGAGGCATTTAATGTTTGAGCAAAAACTGCTGATTTTCGACAAAAGAGATAACACCCCCCCATTACGTCATGCTTCAGAAATGTGGAAAATGGTCCGTTTTCAAATGTTTTATTTTTGAACGTCAGTTCACATTTGTAGGTGGATCATCAGTGTTAGAGCTAAAATTAGCATGTTTAAAGTGATTTTCATGCTTCCAGGGGCTCGGGAAGTGAAATAAATACCATTTGGAGGCATTTAATGTTCGAGCAAAAACGGCTGATTTTCCACAAAAGAGATAAACCCCCCCATTACGTCATGCTTCAGAAATGTAGAAAATGGTCCGTTTTCAAATGTTTTATTTTTGAACGTCAGTTCACATTTGTAGGTGGATCATCAGTGTTAGAGCTAAAATTAGCATGTTTAAAGTGATTTTCATGCTTCCAGGGGCTCGGGAAGTTAATTAAATACCATTTGGAGGCATTTAATGTTTGAGCAAAAACGGCTGATTTTCGACAAAAGAGATAACACCCCCCCATTACGTCATGCTTCAGAAATGTGGAAAATGGTCCATTTTCAAATGTTTTATTTTTGAACGTCAGTTCACATTTGTAGGTGGATCATCAGTGTTAGAGCTAAAATTAGCATGTTTAAAGTGATTTTCATGCTTCCAGGGGCTCGGGAAGTTAATTAAATACCATTTGGAGGCATTTAATGTTCGAGCAAAAACGGCTGATTTTCGACAAAAGAGATAACACCCCCCATTACGTCATGCTTCAGAAATGTGGAAAATGGTCCGTTTTCAAATGTTTTATTTTTGAACGTCAGTTCACATTTGTAGGTGGATCATCAGTGTTAGAGCTAAAATTAGCATGTTTAAAGTGATTTTCATGCTTCCAGGGGCCCAAAACACAAGATTTATGGAATGGTTAAAAGTGCATGAAAATGGCCAATTTACTCACTCTGAGTTCTCAAAAAGGGTTTCTTCACCCCGGGAAGTTAATTAAATACCATTTGGAGGCATTTAATGTTAGAGCAAAAACGGCTGATTTTCGACAAAAGAGATAACACCCCCCCATTACGTCATGCTTCAGAAATGTGGAAAATTGTCCGTTTTCAAATGTTTTATTTTTGAACGTCAGTTCACATTTGTAGGTGGATCATCAGTGTTAGAGCTAAAATTAGCATGTTTAAAGTGATTTTCATGCTTCCAGGGGCTCGGGAAGTTAATTAAATACCATTTGGAGGCATTTAATGTTCGAGCAAAAACGGCTGATTTTCGACAAAAGAGATAACACCCCCCCATTACGTCATGCTTCAGAAATGTGGAAAATGGTCCGTTTTCAAATGTTTTATTTTTGAACGTCAGTTCACATTTGTAGGTGGATCATCAGTGTTAGAGCTAAAATTAGCATGTTTAAAGTGATTTTCATGCTTCCAGGGGCCCAAAACACAAGATTTATGGAATGGTTAAAAGTGCATGAAAATGGCCAATTTACTCACTCTGAGTTCTCAAAAAGGGTTTCTTCACCCCGGGAAGTTAATTAAATACCATTTGGAGGCATTTAATGTTCGAGCAAAAACGGCTGATTTTCGACAAAAAAGATAACACCCTCCCATTACGTCATGCTTCAGAAATGTGGAAAATGGTCCGTTTTCAAATGTTTTATTTTTGAACGTCAGTTCACATTTGTAGGTGGATCATCAGTGTTAGAGCTAAAATTAGCATGTTTAAAGTGATTTTCATGCTTCCAGGGGCTCGGGAAGTTAATTAAATACCATTTGGAGGAATTTAATGTTCGAGCAAAAACGGCTGATTTTCGACAAAAGAGATAACACCCCCCCATTACGTCATGCTTCAGAAATGTGGAAAATGGTCCGTTTTCAAATGTTTTATTTTTGAACGTCAGTTCACATTTGTAGGTGGATCATCAGTGTTAGAGCTAAAATTAGCATGTTTAAAGTGATTTTCATGCTTCCAGGGGCTCGGGAAGTGAAATAAATACCATTTGGAGGCATTTAATGTTCGAGCAAAAACGGCTGATTTTCCACAAAAGAGATAACACCCCCCCATTACATCATGCTTCAGAAATGTGGAAAATGGTCAGTTTTCAAATGTTTTATTTTTGAACGTCAGTTCACATTTGTAGGTGGATCATCAGTGTTAGAGCTAAAATTAGCATGTTTAAAGTGATTTTCATGCTTCCAGGGGCTCGGGAAGTTAATTAAATATCATTTGGAGGCATTTAATGTTTGAGCAAAAACGGCTGATTTTCGACAAAAGAGATAACACCCCCCCATTACGTCATGCTTCAGAAATGTGGAAAATGGTCCGTTTTCAAATGTTTTATTTTTGAACGTCAGTTCACATTTGTAGGTGGATCATCAGTGTTAGAGCTAAAATTAGCATGTTTAAAGTGATTTTCATGCTTCCAGGGGCTCGGGAAGTGAAATAAATACCATTTGGAGGCATTTAATGTTCGAGCAAAAACGGCTGATTTTCGACAAAAGAGATAACACCCCCCCATTACGTCATGCTTCAGAAATGTGGAAAATGGTCCGTTTTCAAATGTTTTATTTTTGAACGTCAGTTCACATTTGTAGGTGGATCATCAGTGTTAGAGCTAAAATTAGCATGTTTAAAGTGATTTTCATGCTTCCAGGGGCCCAAAACACAAGATTTATGGAATGGTTAAAAGTGCATGAAAATGGCCAATTTACTCACTATGAGTTCTCAAAAAGGGTTTCTTCACCCCGGGAAGTTAATTAAATACCATTTGGAGGCATTTAATGTTAGAGCAAAAACAGCTGATTTTCAACAAAAGAGATAACACCCCCCCATTACGTCATGCTTCAGAAATGTGGAAAATGGTCCGTTTTCAAATGTTTTATTTTTGAACGTCAGTTCACATTTGTAGGTGGATCATCAGTGTTAGAGCTAAAATTAGCATGTTTAAAGTGATTTTCATGCTTCCAGGGGCCCAAAACACAAGATTTATGGAATGGTTAAAAGTGCATGAAAATGGCCAATTTACTCACTCTGAGTTCTCAAAAAGGGTTTCTTCACCCCGGGAAGTTAATTAAATACCATTTGGAGGCATTTAATGTTCGAGCAAAAACGGCAGATTTTCGACAAAAGAGATAACACCCCCCCATTACGTCATGCTTCAGAAATGTGGAAAATGGTCCGTTTTCAAATGTTTTATTTTTGAACGTCAGTTCACATTTGTAGGTGGATCATCAGTGTTAGAGCTAAAATTAGCATGTTTAAAGTGATTTTCATGCTTCCAGGGGCCCAAAACACAAGATTTATGGAATGGTTAAAAGTGCATGAAAATGGCCAATTTACTCACTCTGAGTTCTCAAAAAGGGTTTCTTCACCCCGGGAAGTTAATTAAATACCATTTGGAGGCATTTAATGTTCGAGCAAAAACGGCTGATTTTCGACAAAAGAGATAACACCCCCCCATTACGTCATGCTTCAGAAATGTGGAAAATGGTCCGTTTTCAAATGTTTTATTTTTGAACGTCAGTTCACATTTGTAGGTGGATCATCAGTGTTAGAGCTAAAATTAGCATGTTTAAAGTGATTTTCATGCTTCCAGGGGCTCGGGAAGTTAATTAAATACCATTTGGAGGCATTTAATGTTCGAGCAAAAACGGCTGATTTTCGACAAAAGAGATAACACCCCCCCATTACGTCATGCTTCAGAAATGTGGAAAATGGTCCGTTTTCAAATGTTTTATTTTTGAACGTCAGTTCACATTTGTAGGTGGATCATCAGTGTTAGAGCTAAAATTAGCATGTTTAAAGTGATTTTCATGCTTCCAGGGGCCCAAAACACAAGATTTATGGAATGGTTAAAAGTGCATGAAAATGGCCAATTTACTCACTCTGAGTTCTCAAAAAGGGTTTCTTCACCCCGGGAAGTTAATTAAATACCATTTGGAGGCATTTAATGTTCGAGCAAAAACGGCTGATTTTCGACAAAAGAGATAACACCCCCCCATTACGTCATGCTTCAGAAATGTGGAAAATGGTCCATTTTCAAATGTTTTATTTTTGAACGTCAGTTCACATTTGTAGGTGGATCATCAGTGTTAGAGCTAAAATTAGCATGTTTAAAGTGATTTTCATGCTTCCAGGGGCTCGGGAAGTTAATTAAATACCATTTGGAGGCATTTAATGTTCGAGCAAAAACGGCTGATTTTCGACAAAAGAGATAACACCCCTCCATTACGTCATGCTTCAGAAATGTGGAAAATGGTCCGTTTTCAAATGTTTTATTTTTGAACGTCAGTTCACATTTGTAGGTGGATCATCAGTGTTAGAGCTAAAATTAGCATGTTTAAAGTGATTTTCATGCTTCCAGGGGCTCGGGAAGTTAATTAAATACCATTTGGAGGCATTTAATGTTCGAGCAAAAACGGCTGATTTTCGACAAAAGAGATAACACCCCCCCATTACGTCATGCTTCAGAAATTTGGAAAATGGTCCGTTTTCAAATGTTTTATTTTTGAACGTCAGTTCACATTTGTAGGTGGATCATCAGTGTTAGAGCTAAAATTAGCATGTTTAAAGTGATTTTCATGCTTCCAGGGGCCCAAAACACAAGATTTATGGAATGGTTAAAAGTGCATGAAAATGGCCAATTTACTCACTCTGAGTTCTCAAAAAGGGTTTCTTCACCCCGGGAAGTTAATTAAATACCATTTGGAGGCATTTAATGTTCGAGCAAAAAAGGCTGATTTTCCATAAAAGAGATAACACCCCCCCATTACGTCATGCTTCAGAAATGTGGAAAATGGTCCGTTTTCAAATGTTTTATTTTTGAACGTCAGTTCACATTTGTAGGTGGATCATCAGTGTTACAGCTAAAATTAGCATGTTTAAAGTGATTTTCATGCTTCCAGGGGCTCGGGAAGTTAATTAAATACCATTTGGAGGCATTTAATGTTCGAGCAAAAACGGCTGATTTTCGACAAAAGAGATAACACCCCCCCATTACGTCATGCTTCAGAAATGTGGAAAATGGTCCGTTTTCAAATGTTTTATTTTTGAACGTCAGTTCACATTTGTAGGTGGATCATCAGTGTTAGAGCTAAAATTAGCATGTTTAAAGTGATTTTCATGCTTCCAGGGGCTCGGGAAGTTAATTAAATACCATTTGGAGGCATTTAATGTTCGAGCAAAAACGGCTGATTTTCGACAAAAGAGATAACACCCCCCCATTACGTCATGCTTCAGAAATGTGGAAAATGGTCCGTTTTCAAATGTTTTATTTTTGAACGTCAGTTCACATTTGTAGGTGGATCATCAGTGTTAGAGCTAAAATTAGCATGTTTAAAGTGATTTTCATGCTTCCAGGGGCCCAAAACACAAGATTTATGGAATGGTTAAAAGTGCATGAAAATGGCCAATTTACTCACTCTGAGTTCTCAAAAAGGGTTTCTTCACCCCGGGAAGTTAATTAAATACCATTTGGAGGCATTTAATGTTCGAGCAAAAACGGCTGATTTTCGACAAAAGAGATAACACCCCCCCATTACGTCATGCTTCAGAAATGTGGAAAATGGTCCGTTTTCAAATGTTTTATTTTTGAACGTCAGTTCACATTTGTAGGTGGATCATCAGTGTTAGAGCTAAAATTAGCATGTTTAAAGTGATTTTCATGCTTCCAGGGGCTCGGGAAGTTAATTAAATACCATTTGGAGGCATTTAATGTTCGAGCAAAAACGGCTGATTTTCGACAAAAGAGATAACACCCCCCCATTACGTCATGCTTCAGAAATGTGGAAAATGGTCCGTTTTCAAATGTTTTATTTTTGAACGTCAGTTCACATTTGTAGGTGGATCATCAGTGTTAGAGCTAAAATTAGCATGTTTAAAGTGATTTTCATGCTTCCAGGGGCTCGGGAAGTGAAATAAATACCATTTGGAGGCATTTAATGTTCGAGCAAAAACGGCTGATTTTCCACAAAAGAGATAACACCCCCCCATTACGTCATGCTTCAGAAATGTGGAAAATGGTCAGTTTTCAAATGTTTTATTTTTGAACGTCAGTTCACATTTGTAGGTGGATCATCACTGTTAGAGCTAAAATTAGCATGTTTAAAGTGATTTTCATGCTTCCAGGGGCTCGGGAAGTTAATTAAATATCATTTGGAGGCATTTAATGTTTGAGCAAAAACGGCTGATTTTCGACAAAAGAGATAACACCCCCCCATTACGTCATGCTTCAGAAATGTGGAAAATGGTCCGTTTTCAAATGTTTTATTTTTGAACGTCAGTTCACATTTGTAGGTGGATCATCAGTGTTAGAGCTAAAATTAGCATGTTTAAAGTGATTTTCATGCTTCCAGGGGCTCGGGAAGTGAAATAAATACCATTTGGAGGCATTTAATGTTCGAGCAAAAACGGCTGATTTTCCACAAAAGAGATAACACCCCCCCATTACGTCATGCTTCAGAAATGTGGAAAATGGTCAGTTTTCAAATGTTTTATTTTTGAACGTCAGTTCACATTTGTAGGTGGATCATCAGTGTTAGAGCTAAAATTAGCATATTTAAAGTGATTTTCATGCTTCCAGGGGCTCGGGAAGTTAATTAAATACCATTTGGAGGCATTTAATGTTCGAGCAAAAACGGCTGATTTTCGACAAAAGAGATAACACCCCCCCATTACGTCATGCTTCAGAAATGTGGAAAATGGTCCGTTTTCAAATGTTTTATTTTTGAACGTCAGTTCACATTTGTAGGTGGATCATCAGTGTAGAGCTAAAATTAGCATGTTTAAAGTGATTTTCATGCTTCCAGGGGCCCAAAACACAAGATTTATGGAATGGTTAAAAGTGCATGAAAATGGCCAATTTACTCACTCTGAGTTCTCAAAAAGGGTTTCTTCACCCCGGGAAGTTAATTAAATACCATTTGGAGGCATTTAATGTTCGAGCAAAAACGGCTGATTTTCGACAAAAGAGATAACACCCTCCCATTACGTCATGCTTCAGAAATGTGGAAAATGGTCCGTTTTCAAATGTTTTATTTTTGAACGTCAGTTCACATTTTTAGGTGGATCATCAGTGTTAGAGCTAAAATTAGCATGTTTAAAGTGATTTTCATGCTTCCAGGGGCTCGGGAAGTTAATTAAATACCATTTGGAGGCATTTAATGTTCGAGCAAAAACGGCTGATTTTCGACAAAAGAGATAACACCCTCCCATTATGTCATGCTTCAGAAATGTGGAAAATGGTCCGTTTTCAAATGTTTTATTTTTGAACGTCAGTTCACATTTGTAGGTGGATCATCAGTGTTAGAGCTAAAATTAGCATGTTTAAAGTGATTTTCATGCTTCCAGGGGCTCGGGAAGTTAATTAAATACCATTTGGAGGCATTTAATGTTCGAGCAAAAACGGCTGATTTTCGACAAAAGAGATAACACCCCCCCATTACGTCATGCTTCAGAAATGTGGAAAATGGTCCGTTTTCAAATGTTTTATTTTTGAACGTCAGTTCACATTTGTAGGTGGATCATCAGTGTTAGAGCTAAAATTAGCATGTTTAAAGTGATTTTCATGCTTCCAGGGGCTCGGGAAGTGAAATAAATACCATTTGGAGGCATTTAATGTTCGAGCAAAAACGGCTGATTTTCCACAAAAGAGATAACACCCCCCCATTACGTCATGCTTCAGAAATGTGGAAAATGGTCAGTTTTCAAATGTTTTATTTTTGAACGTCAGTTCACATTTGTAGGTGGATCATCACTGTTAGAGCTAAAATTAGCATGTTTAAAGTGATTTTCATGCTTCCAGGGGCTCGGGAAGTTAATTAAATATCATTTGGAGGCATTTAATGTTTGAGCAAAAACGGCTGATTTTCGACAAAAGAGATAACACCCCCCCCATTACGTCATGCTTCAGAAATGTGGAAAATGGTCCGTTTTCAAATGTTTTATTTTTGAACGTCAGTTCACATTTGTAGGTGGATCATCAGTGTTAGAGCTAAAATTAGCATGTTTAAAGTGATTTTCATGCTTCCAGGGGCTCGGGAAGTGAAATAAATACCATTTGGAGGCATTTAATGTTCGAGCAAAAACGGCTGATTTTCCACAAAAGAGATAACACCCCCCCATTACGTCATGCTT
Source organism: Lissotriton vulgaris (assembly GCF_964263255.1). Taxonomy (NCBI): domain Eukaryota; kingdom Metazoa; phylum Chordata; class Amphibia; order Caudata; family Salamandridae; genus Lissotriton; species Lissotriton vulgaris. The sequence continues at coordinate 27,759 of NW_028255335.1, forward strand.
CAGAAATGTGGAAAATGGTCCGTTTTCAAATGTTTTATTTTTGAACGTCAGTTCACATTTGTAGGTGGATCATCAGTGTTAGAGCTAAAATTAGCATATTTAAAGTGATTTTCATGCTTCCAGGGGCTCGGGAAGTTAATTAAATACCATTTGGAGGCATTTAATGTTCGAGCAAAAACGGCTGATTTTCGACAAAAGAGATAACACCCCCCCATTACGTCATGCTTCAGAAATGTGGAAAATGGTCCGTTTTCAAATGTTTTATTTTTGAACGTCAGTTCACATTTGTAGGTGGATCATCAGTGTAGAGCTAAAATTAGCATGTTTAAAGTGATTTTCATGCTTCCAGGGGCCCAAAACACAAGATTTATGGAATGGTTAAAAGTGCATGAAAATGGCCAATTTACTCACTCTGAGTTCTCAAAAAGGGTTTCTTCACCCCGGGAAGTTAATTAAATACCATTTGGAGGCATTTAATGTTCGAGCAAAAACGGCTGATTTTCGACAAAAGAGATAACACCCTCCCATTACGTCATGCTTCAGAAATGTGGAAAATGGTCCGTTTTCAAATGTTTTATTTTTGAACGTCAGTTCACATTTTTAGGTGGATCATCAGTGTTAGAGCTAAAATTAGCATGTTTAAAGTGATTTTCATGCTTCCAGGGGCTCGGGAAGTTAATTAAATACCATTTGGAGGCATTTAATGTTCGAGCAAAAACGGCTGATTTTCGACAAAAGAGATAACACCCTCCCATTATGTCATGCTTCAGAAATGTGGAAAATGGTCCGTTTTCAAATGTTTTATTTTTGAACGTCAGTTCACATTTGTAGGTGGATCATCAGTGTTAGAGCTAAAATTAGCATGTTTAAAGTGATTTTCATGCTTCCAGGGGCTCGGGAAGTTAATTAAATACCATTTGGAGGCATTTAATGTTCGAGCAAAAACGGCTGATTTTCGACAAAAGAGATAACACCCCCCCATTACGTCATGCTTCAGAAATGTGGAAAATGGTCCGTTTTCAAATGTTTTATTTTTGAACGTCAGTTCACATTTGTAGGTGGATCATCAGTGTTAGAGCTAAAATTAGCATGTTTAAAGTGATTTTCATGCTTCCAGGGGCTCGGGAAGTGAAATAAATACCATTTGGAGGCATTTAATGTTCGAGCAAAAACGGCTGATTTTCCACAAAAGAGATAACACCCCCCCATTACGTCATGCTTCAGAAATGTGGAAAATGGTCAGTTTTCAAATGTTTTATTTTTGAACGTCAGTTCACATTTGTAGGTGGATCATCAGTGTTAGAGCTAAAATTAGCATGTTTAAAGTGATTTTCATGCTTCCAGGGGCTCGGGAAGTTAATTAAATATCATTTGGAGGCATTTAATGTTTGAGCAAAAACGGCTGATTTTCGACAAAAGAGATAACACCCCCCCATTACGTCATGCTTCAGAAATGTGGAAAATGGTCCGTTTTCAAATGTTTTATTTTTGAACGTCAGTTCACATTTGTAGGTGGATCATCAGTGTTAGAGCTAAAATTAGCATGTTTAAAGTGATTGTCATGCTTCCAGGGGCTCGGGAAGTGAAATAAATACCATTTGGAGGCATTTAATGTTCGAGCAAAAACGGCTGATTTTCCACAAAAGAGATAACACCCCCCCATTACGTCATGCTTCAGAAATGTGGAAAATGGTCCGTTTTCAAATGTTTTATTTTTGAACGTCAGTTCACATTTGTAGGTGGATCATCAGTGTTAGAGCTAAAATTAGCATGTTTAAAGTGATTTTCATGCTTCCAGGGGCTCGGGAAGTTAATTAAATACCATTTGGAGGCATTTAATGTTCGAGCAAAAACGGCTGATTTTCGACAAAAGAGATAACACCCCCCCATTACGTCATGCTTCAGAAATGTGGAAAATGGTCCGTTTTCAAATGTTTTATTTTTGAACGTCAGTTCACATTTGTAGGTGGATCATCAGTGTTAGAGCTAAAATTAGCATGTTTAAAGTGATTTTCATGCTTCCAGGGGCCCAAAACACAAGATTTATGGAATGGTTAAAAGTGCATGAAAATGGCCAATTTACTCACTCTGAGTTCTCAAAAAGGGTTTCTTCACCCCGGGAAGTTAATTAAATACCATTTGGAGGCATTTAATGTTAGAGCAAAAACGGCTGATTTTCAACAAAAGAGATAACACCCCCCCATTACGTCATGCTTCAGAAATGTGGAAAATGGTCCGTTTTCAAATGTTTTATTTTTGAACGTCAGTTCACATTTGTAGGTGGATCATCAGTGTTAGAGCTAAAATTAGCATGTTTAAAGTGATTTTCATGCTTCCAGGGGCCCAAAACACAAGATTTATGGAATGGTTAAAAGTGCATGAAAATGGCCAATTTACTCACTCTGAGTTCTCAAAAAGGGTTTCTTCACCCCGGGAAGTTAATTAAATACCATTTGGAGGCATTTAATGTTCGAGCAAAAAAGGCTGATTTTCCACAAAAGAGATAACACCCCCCCATTACGTCATGCTTCAGAAATGTGGAAAATGGTCCGTTTTCAAATGTTTTATTTTTGAACGTCAGTTCACATTTGTAGGTGGATCATCAGTGTTAGAGCTAAAATTAGCATGTTTAAAGTGATTTTCATGCTTCCAGGGGCTCGGGAAGTTAATTAAATACCATTTGGAGGCATTTAATGTTCGAGCAAAAACGGCTGATTTTCGACAAAAGAGATAACACCCCCCCATTATGTCATGCTTCAGAAATGTGGAAAATGGTCCGTTTTCAAATGTTTTATTTTTGAACGTCAGTTCACATTTGTAGGTGGATCATCAGTGTTAGAGCTAAAATTAGCATGTTTAAAGTGATTTTCATGCTTCCAGGGGCTCGGGAAGTTAATTAAATACCATTTGGAGGCATTTAATGTTCGAGCAAAAACGGCTGATTTTCGACAAAAGAGATAACACCCCCCCATTACGTCATGCTTCAGAAATGTGGAAAATGGTCCGTTTTCAAATGTTTTATTTTTGAACGTCAGTTCACATTTGTAGGTGGATCATCAGTGTTAGAGCTAAAATTAGCATGTTTAAAGTGATTTTCATGCTTCCAGGGGCCCAAAACACAAGATTTATGGAATGGTTAAAAGTGCATGAAAATGGCCAATTTACTCACTCTGAGTTCTCAAAAAGGGTTTCTTCACCCCGGGAAGTTAATTAAATACCATTTGGAGGCATTTAATGTTCGAGCAAAAACGGCTGATTTTCGACAAAAGAGATAACACCCCCCCATTACGTCATGCTTCAGAAATGTGGAAAATGGTCCGTTTTCAAATGTTTTATTTTTGAACGTCAGTTCACATTTGTAGGTGGATCATCAGTGTTAGAGCTAAAATTAGCATGTTTAAAGTGATTTTCATGCTTCCAGGGGCTCGGGAAGTTAATTAAATACCATTTGGAGGCATTTAATGTTCGAGCAAAAACGGCTGATTTTCGACAAAAGAGATAACACCCCCCCATTACGTCATGCTTCAGAAATGTGGAAAATGGTCCGTTTTCAAATGTTTTATTTTTGAACGTCAGTTCACATTTGTAGGTGGATCATCAGTGTTAGAGCTAAAATTAGCATGTTTAAAGTGATTTTCATGCTTCCAGGGGCCCAAAACACAAGATTTATGGAATGGTTAAAAGTGCATGAAAATGGCCAATTTACTCACTCTGAGTTCTCAAAAAGGGTTTCTTCACCCCGGGAAGTTAATTAAATACCATTTGGAGGCATTTAATGTTAGAGCAAAAACGGCTGATTTTCGACAAAAGAGATAACACCCCCCCATTACGTCATGCTTCAGAAATGTGGAAAATGGTCCGTTTTCAAATGTTTTATTTTTGAACGTCAGTTCACATTTGTAGGTGGATCATCAGTGTTAGAGCTAAAATTAGCATGTTTAAAGTGATTTTCATGCTTCCAGGGGCTCGGGAAGTTAATTAAATACCATTTGGAGGCATTTAATGTTCGAGCAAAAACGGCTGATTTTCGACAAAAGAGATAACACCCTCCCATTACGTCATGCTTCAGAAATGTGGAAAATGGTCCGTTTTCAAATGTTTTATTTTTGAACGTCAGTTCACATTTGTAGGTGGATCATCAGTGTTTGAGCTAAAATTAGCATGTTTAAAGTGATTTTCATGCTTCCAGGGGCTCGGGAAGTTAATTAAATACCATTTGGAGGCATTTAATGTTCGAGCAAAAACGGCTGATTTTCGACAAAAGAGATAACACCCCCCCATTACGTCATGCTTCAGAAATGTGGAAAATGGTCCGTTTTCAAATGTTTTATTTTTGAACGTCAGTTCACATTTGTAGGTGGATCATCAGTGTTAGAGCTAAAATTAGCATGTTTAAAGTGATTTTCATGCTTCCAGGGGCTCGGGAAGTTAATTAAATATCATTTGGAGGCATTTAATGTTTGAGCAAAAACGGCTGATTTTCGACAAAAGAGATAACACCCCCCCATTACGTCATGCTTCAGAAATGTGGAAAATGGTCCGTTTTCAAATGTTTTATTTTTGAACGTCAGTTCACATTTGTAGGTGGATCATCAGTGTTAGAGCTAAAATTAGCATGTTTAAAGTGATTTTCATGCTTCCAGGGGCTCGGGAAGTGAAATAAATACCATTTGGAGGCATTTAATGTTCGAGCAAAAACGGCTGATTTTCCACAAAAGAGATAACACCCCCCCATTACGTCATGCTTCAGAAATGTGGAAAATGGTCCGTTTTCAAATGTTTTATTTTTGAACGTCAGTTCACATTTGTAGGTGGATCATCAGTGTTAGAGCTAAAATTAGCATGTTTAAAGTGATTTTCATGCTTCCAGGGGCTCGGGAAGTTAATTAAATACCATTTGGAGGCATTTAATGTTCGAGCAAAAACGGCAGATTTTCGACAAAAGAGATAACACCCCCCCATTACGTCATGCTTCAGAAATGTGGAAAATGGTCCGTTTTCAAATGTTTTATTTTTGAACGTCAGTTCACATTTGTAGGTGGATCATCAGTGTTAGAGCTAAAATTAGCATGTTTAAAATGATTTTCATGCTTCCAGGGGCCCAAAACACAAGATTTATGGAATGGTTAAAAGTGCATGAAAATGGCCAATTTACTCACTCTGAGTTCTCAAAAAGGGTTTCTTCACCCCGGGAAGTTAATTAAATACCATTTGGAGGCATTTAATGTTAGAGCAAAAACGGCTGATTTTCGACAAAAGAGATAACACCCCCCCATTACGTCATGCTTCAGAAATGTGGAAAATGGTCCGTTTTCAAATGTTTTATTTTTGAACGTCAGTTCACATTTGTAGGTGGATCATCAGTGTTAGAGCTAAAATTAGCATGTTTAAAGTGATTTTCATGCTTCCAGGGGCTCGGGAAGTTAATTAAATACCATTTGGAGGCATTTAATGTTCGAGCAAAAACGGCTGATTTTCGACAAAAGAGATAACACCCTCCCATTACGTCATGCTTCAGAAATGTGGAAAATGGTCCGTTTTCAAATGTTTTATTTTTGAACGTCAGTTCACATTTGTAGGTGGATCATCAGTGTTTGAGCTAAAATTAGCATGTTTAAAGTGATTTTCATGCTTCCAGGGGCTTGGGAAGTTAATTAAATACCATTTGGAGGCATTTAATGTTCGAGCAAAAACGGCTGATTTTCGACAAAAGAGATAACACCCCCCCATTACGTCATGCTTCAGAAATGTGGAAAATGGTCCGTTTTCAAATGTTTTATTTTTGAACGTCAGTTCACATTTGTAGGTGGATCATCAGTGTTAGAGCTAAAATTAGCATGTTTAAAGTGATTTTCATGCTTCCAGGGGCTCGGGAAGTGAAATAAATACCATTTGGAGGCATTTAATGTTCGAGCAAAAACGGCTGATTTTCCACAAAAGAGATAACACCCCCCCATTACGTCATGCTTCAGAAATGTGGAAAATGGTCAGTTTTCAAATGTTTTATTTTTGAACGTCAGTTCACATTTGTAGGTGGATCATCAGTGTTAGAGCTAAAATTAGCATGTTTAAAGTGATTTTCATGCTTCCAGGGGCTCGGGAAGTTAATTAAATATCATTTGGAGGCATTTAATGTTTGAGCAAAAACGGCTGATTTTCGACAAAAGAGATAACACCCCCCCATTACGTCATGCTTCAGAAATGTGGAAAATGGTCCGTTTTCAAATGTTTTATTTTTGAACGTCAGTTCACATTTGTAGGTGGATCATCAGTGTTAGAGCTAAAATTAGCATGTTTAAAGTGATTTTCATGCTTCCAGGGGCTCGGGAAGTGAAATAAATACCATTTGGAGGCATTTAATGTTCGAGCAAAAACGGCTGATTTTCCACAAAAGAGATAACACCCCCCCATTACGTCATGCTTCAGAAATGTAGAAAATGGTCCGTTTTCAAATGTTTTATTTTTGAACGTCAGTTCACATTTGTAGGTGGATCATCAGTGTTAGAGCTAAAATTAGCATGTTTAAAGTGATTTTCATGCTTCCAGGGGCTCGGGAAGTTAATTAAATACCATTTGGAGGCATTTAATGTTTGAGCAAAAACGGCTGATTTTCGACAAAAGAGATAACACCCCCCCCATTACGTCATGCTTCAGAAATGTGGAAAATGGTCCGTTTTCAAATGTTTTATTTTTGAACGTCAGTTCACATTTGTAGGTGGATCATCAGTGTTAGAGCTAAAATTAGCATGTTTAAAGTGATTTTCATGCTTCCAGGGGCCCAAAACACAAGATTTATGGAATGGTTAAAAGTGCATGAAAATGGCCAATTTACTCACTCTGAGTTCTCAAAAAGGGTTTCTTCACCCCGGGAAGTTAATTAAATACCATTTGGAGTCATTTAATGTTCGAACAAAAACGGCTGATTTTCGGCAAAAGAGATAACACCCCCCCATTACGTCATGCTTCAGAAATGTGGAAAATGGTCAGTTTTCCAAATGTTTTATTTTTGAACGTCAGTTCACATTTGTAGGTGGATCATCAGTGTTAGAGCTAAAATTAGCATGTTTAAAGTGATTTTCATGCTTCCAGGGGCTCGGGAAGTGAAATAAATACCATTTGGAGGCATTTAATGTTCGAGCAAAAACGGCTGATTTTCCACAAAAGAGATAACACCCCCCCATTACGTCATGCTTCAGAAATGTGGAAAATGGTCCGTTTTCAAATGTTTTATTTTTGAACGTCAGTTCACATTTGTAGGTGGATCATCAGTGTTAGAGCTAAAATTAGCATGTTTAAAGTGATTTTCATGCTTCCAGGGGCTCGGGAAGTTAATTAAATACCATTTGGAGGCATTTAATGTTCGAGCAAAAACGGCTGATTTTCGACAAAAGAGATAACACCCCCCCATTACGTCATGCTTCAGAAATGTGGAAAATGGTCCGTTTTCAAATGTTTTATTTTTGAACGTCAGTTCACATTTGTAGGTGGATCATCAGTGTTAGAGCTAAAATTAGCATGTTTAAAGTGATTTTCATGCTTCCAGGGGCCCAAAACACAAGATTTATGGAATGGTTAAAAGTGCATGAAAATGGCCAATTTACTCACTCTGAGTTCTCAAAAAGGGTTTCTTCACCCCGGGAAGTTAATTAAATACCATTTGGAGGCATTTAATGTTAGAGCAAAAACGGCTGATTTTCGACAAAAGAGATAACACCCCCCCATTACGTCATGCTTCAGAAATGTGGAAAATTGTCCGTTTTCAAATGTTTTATTTTTGAACGTCAGTTCACATTTGTAGGTGGATCATCAGTGTTAGAGCTAAAATTAGCATGTTTAAAGTGATTTTCATGCTTCCAGGGGCCCAAAACACAAGATTTATGGAATGGTTAAAAGTGCATGAAAATGGCCAATTTACTCACTCTGAGTTCTCAAAAAGGGTTTCTTCACTCCGGGAAGTTAATTAAATACCATTTGGAGGCATTTAATGTTCGAGCAAAAACGGCTGATTTTCGACAAAAAAGATAACACCCTCCCATTACGTCATGCTTCAGAAATGTGGAAAATGGTCCGTTTTCAAATGTTTTATTTTTGAACGTCAGTTCACATTTGTAGGTGGATCATCAGTGTTAGAGCTAAAATTAGCATGTTTAAAGTGATTTTCATGCTTCCAGGGGCTCGGGAAGTTAATTAAATACCATTTGGAGGAATTTAATGTTCGAGCAAAAACGGCTGATTTTCGACAAAAGAGATAACACCCCCCCATTACGTCATGCTTCAGAAATGTGGAAAATGGTCCGTTTTCAAATGTTTTATTTTTGAACGTCAGTTCACATTTGTAGGTGGATCATCAGTGTTAGAGCTAAAATTAGCATGTTTAAAGTGATTTTCATGCTTCCAGGGGCTCGGGAAGTGAAATAAATACCATTTGGAGGCATTTAATGTTCGAGCAAAAACGGCTGATTTTCCACAAAAGAGATAACACCCCCCCATTACATCATGCTTCAGAAATGTGGAAAATGGTCAGTTTTCAAATGTTTTATTTTTGAACGTCAGTTCACATTTGTAGGTGGATCATCAGTGTTAGAGCTAAAATTAGCATGTTTAAAGTGATTTTCATGCTTCCAGGGGCTCGGGAAGTTAATTAAATATCATTTGGAGGCATTTAATGTTTGAGCAAAAACGGCTGATTTTCGACAAAAGAGATAACACCCCCCCATTACGTCATGCTTCAGAAATGTGGAAAATGGTCCGTTTTCAAATGTTTTATTTTTGAACGTCAGTTCACATTTGTAGGTGGATCATCAGTGTTAGAGCTAAAATTAGCATGTTTAAAGTGATTTTCATGCTTCCAGGGGCTCGGGAAGTGAAATAAATACCATTTGGAGGCATTTAATGTTCGAGCAAAAACGGCTGATTTTCGACAAAAGAGATAACACCCCCCCATTACGTCATGCTTCAGAAATGTGGAAAATGGTCCGTTTTCAAATGTTTTATTTTTGAACGTCAGTTCACATTTGTAGGTGGATCATCAGTGTTAGAGCTAAAATTAGCATGTTTAAAGTGATTTTCATGCTTCCAGGGGCCCAAAACACAAGATTTATGGAATGGTTAAAAGTGCATGTAAATGGCCAATTTACTCACTATGAGTTCTCAAAAAGGGTTTCTTCACCCCGGGAAGTTAATTAAATACCATTTGGAGGCATTTAATGTTAGAGCAAAAACAGCTGATTTTCAACAAAAGAGATAACACCCCCCCATTACGTCATGCTTCAGAAATGTGGAAAATGGTCCGTTTTCAAATGTTTTATTTTTGAACGTCAGTTCACATTTGTAGGTGGATCATCAGTGTTAGAGCTAAAATTAGCATGTTTAAAGTGATTTTCATGCTTCCAGGGGCCCAAAACACAAGATTTATGGAATGGTTAAAAGTGCATGAAAATGGCCAATTTACTCATTCTGAGTTCTCAAAAAGGGTTTCTTCACCCCGGGAAGTTAATTAAATACCATTTGGAGGCATTTAATGTTCGAGCAAAAACGGCTGATTTTCGACAAAAGAGATAACACCCCCCCATTACGTCATGCTTCAGAAATGTGGAAAATGGTCCGTTTTCAAATGTTTTATTTTTGAACGTCAGTTCACATTTGTAGGTGGATCATCAGTGTTAGAGCTAAAATTAGCATGTTTAAAGTGATTTTCATGCTTCCAGGGGCCCAAAACACAAGATTTATGGAATGGTTAAAAGTGCATGAAAATGGCCAATTTACTCACTCTGAGTTCTCAAAAAGGGTTTCTTCACCCCGGGAAGTTAATTAAATACCATTTGGAGGCATTTAATGTTCGAGCAAAAACGGCTGATTTTCGACAAAAAAGATAACACCCTCCCATTACGTCATGCTTCAGAAATGTGGAAAATGGTCCGTTTTCAAATGTTTTATTTTTGAACGTCAGTTCACATTTGTAGGTGGATCATCAGTGTTAGAGCTAAAATTAGCATGTTTAAAGTGATTTTCATGCTTCCAGGGGCTCGGGAAGTTAATTAAATACCATTTGGAGGAATTTAATGTTCGAGCAAAAACGGCTGATTTTCGACAAAAGAGATAACACCCCCCCATTACGTCATGCTTCAGAAATGTGGAAAATGGTCCGTTTTCAAATGTTTTATTTTTGAACGTCAGTTCACATTTGTAGGTGGATCATCAGTGTTAGAGCTAAAATTAGCATGTTTAAAGTGATTTTCATGCTTCCAGGGGCTCGGGAAGTGAAATAAATACCATTTGGAGGCATTTAATGTTCGAGCAAAAACGGCTGATTTTCCACAAAAGAGATAACACCCCCCCATTACATCATGCTTCAGAAATGTGGAAAATGGTCAGTTTTCAAATGTTTTATTTTTGAACGTCAGTTCACATTTGTAGGTGGATCATCAGTGTTAGAGCTAAAATTAGCATGTTTAAAGTGATTTTCATGCTTCCAGGGGCTCGGGAAGTTAATTAAATATCATTTGGAGGCATTTAATGTTTGAGCAAAAACGGCTGATTTTCGACAAAAGAGATAACACCCCCCCATTACGTCATGCTTCAGAAATGTGGAAAATGGTCCGTTTTCAAATGTTTTATTTTTGAACGTCAGTTCACATTTGTAGGTGGATCATCAGTGTTAGAGCTAAAATTAGCATGTTTAAAGTGATTTTCATGCTTCCAGGGGCTCGGGAAGTGAAATAAATACCATTTGGAGGCATTTAATGTTCGAGCAAAAACGGCTGATTTTCGACAAAAGAGATAACACCCCCCCATTACGTCATGCTTCAGAAATGTGGAAAATGGTCCGTTTTCAAATGTTTTATTTTTGAACGTCAGTTCACATTTGTAGGTGGATCATCAGTGTTAGAGCTAAAATTAGCATGTTTAAAGTGATTTTCATGCTTCCAGGGGCCCAAAACACAAGATTTATGGAATGGTTAAAAGTGCATGAAAATGGCCAATTTACTCACTATGAGTTCTCAAAAAGGGTTTCTTCACCCCGGGAAGTTAATTAAATACCATTTGGAGGCATTTAATGTTAGAGCAAAAACAGCTGATTTTCAACAAAAGAGATAACACCCCCCCATTACGTCATGCTTCAGAAATGTGGAAAATGGTCCGTTTTCAAATGTTTTATTTTTGAACGTCAGTTCACATTTGTAGGTGGATCATCAGTGTTAGAGCTAAAATTAGCATGTTTAAAGTGATTTTCATGCTTCCAGGGGCCCAAAACACAAGATTTATGGAATGGTTAAAAGTGCATGAAAATGGCCAATTTACTCACTCTGAGTTCTCAAAAAGGGTTTCTTCACCCCGGGAAGTTAATTAAATACCATTTGGAGGCATTTAATGTTCGAGCAAAAACGGCAGATTTTCGACAAAAGAGATAACACCCCCCCATTACGTCATGCTTCAGAAATGTGGAAAATGGTCCGTTTTCAAATGTTTTATTTTTGAACGTCAGTTCACATTTGTAGGTGGATCATCAGTGTTAGAGCTAAAATTAGCATGTTTAAAGTGATTTTCATGCTTCCAGGGGCCCAAAACACAAGATTTATGGAATGGTTAAAAGTGCATGAAAATGGCCAATTTACTCACTCTGAGTTCTCAAAAAGGGTTTCTTCACCCCGGGAAGTTAATTAAATACCATTTGGAGGCATTTAATGTTCGAGCAAAAACGGCTGATTTTCGACAAAAGAGATAACACCCCCCCATTACGTCATGCTTCAGAAATGTGGAAAATGGTCCGTTTTCAAATGTTTTATTTTTGAACGTCAGTTCACATTTGTAGGTGGATCATCAGTGTTAGAGCTAAAATTAGCATGTTTAAAGTGATTTTCATGCTTCCAGGGGCTCGGGAAGTTAATTAAATACCATTTGGAGGCATTTAATGTTCGAGCAAAAACGGCTGATTTTCGACAAAAGAGATAACACCCCCCCATTACGTCATGCTTCAGAAATGTGGAAAATGGTCCGTTTTCAAATGTTTTATTTTTGAACGTCAGTTCACATTTGTAGGTGGATCATCAGTGTTAGAGCTAAAATTAGCATGTTTAAAGTGATTTTCATGCTTCCAGGGGCCCAAAACACAAGATTTATGGAATGGTTAAAAGTGCATGAAAATGGCCAATTTACTCACTCTGAGTTCTCAAAAAGGGTTTCTTCACCCCGGGAAGTTAATTAAATACCATTTGGAGGCATTTAATGTTCGAGCAAAAACGGCTGATTTTCGACAAAAGAGATAACACCCCCCCATTACGTCATGCTTCAGAAATGTGGAAAATGGTCCATTTTCAAATGTTTTATTTTTGAACGTCAGTTCACATTTGTAGGTGGATCATCAGTGTTAGAGCTAAAATTAGCATGTTTAAAGTGATTTTCATGCTTCCAGGGGCTCGGGAAGTTAATTAAATACCATTTGGAGGCATTTAATGTTCGAGCAAAAACGGCTGATTTTCGACAAAAGAGATAACACCCCTCCATTACGTCATGCTTCAGAAATGTGGAAAATGGTCCGTTTTCAAATGTTTTATTTTTGAACGTCAGTTCACATTTGTAGGTGGATCATCAGTGTTAGAGCTAAAATTAGCATGTTTAAAGTGATTTTCATGCTTCCAGGGGCTCGGGAAGTTAATTAAATACCATTTGGAGGCATTTAATGTTCGAGCAAAAACGGCTGATTTTCGACAAAAGAGATAACACCCCCACATTACGTCATGCTTCAGAAATTTGGAAAATGGTCCGTTTTCAAATGTTTTATTTTTGAACGTCAGTTCACATTTGTAGGTGGATCATCAGTGTTAGAGCTAAAATTAGCATGTTTAAAGTGATTTTCATGCTTCCAGGGGCCCAAAACACAAGATTTATGGAATGGTTAAAAGTGCATGAAAATGGCCAATTTACTCACTCTGAGTTCTCAAAAAGGGTTTCTTCACCCCGGGAAGTTAATTAAATACCATTTGGAGGCATTTAATGTTCGAGCAAAAAAGGCTGATTTTCCATAAAAGAGATAACACCCCCCCATTACGTCATGCTTCAGAAATGTGGAAAATGGTCCGTTTTCAAATGTTTTATTTTTGAACGTCAGTTCACATTTGTAGGTGGATCATCAGTGTTACAGCTAAAATTAGCATGTTTAAAGTGATTTTCATGCTTCCAGGGGCTCGGGAAGTTAATTAAATACCATTTGGAGGCATTTAATGTTCGAGCAAAAACGGCTGATTTTCGACAAAAGAGATAACACCCCCCCATTACGTCATGCTTCAGAAATGTGGAAAATGGTCCGTTTTCAAATGTTTTATTTTTGAACGTCAGTTCACATTTGTAGGTGGATCATCAGTGTTAGAGCTAAAATTAGCATGTTTAAAGTGATTTTCATGCTTCCAGGGGCTCGGGAAGTTAATTAAATACCATTTGGAGGCATTTAATGTTCGAGCAAAAACGGCTGATTTTCGACAAAAGAGATAACACCCCCCCATTACGTCATGCTTCAGAAATGTGGAAAATGGTCCGTTTTCAAATGTTTTATTTTTGAACGTCAGTTCACATTTGTAGGTGGATCATCAGTGTTAGAGCTAAAATTAGCATGTTTAAAGTGATTTTCATGCTTCCAGGGGCCCAAAACACAAGATTTATGGAATGGTTAAAAGTGCATGAAAATGGCCAATTTACTCACTCTGAGTTCTCAAAAAGGGTTTCTTCACCCCGGGAAGTTAATTAAATACCATTTGGAGGCATTTAATGTTCGAGCAAAAACGGCTGATTTTCGACAAAAGAGATAACACCCCCCCATTACGTCATGCTTCAGAAATGTGGAAAATGGTCCGTTTTCAAATGTTTTATTTTTGAACGTCAGTTCACATTTGTAGGTGGATCATCAGTGTTAGAGCTAAAATTAGCATGTTTAAAGTGATTTTCATGCTTCCAGGGGCTCGGGAAGTTAATTAAATACCATTTGGAGGCATTTAATGTTCGAGCAAAAACGGCTGATTTTCGACAAAAGAGATAACACCCCCCCATTACGTCATGCTTCAGAAATGTGGAAAATGGTCCGTTTTCAAATGTTTTATTTTTGAACGTCAGTTCACATTTGTAGGTGGATCATCAGTGTTAGAGCTAAAATTAGCATGTTTAAAGTGATTTTCATGCTTCCAGGGGCTCGGGAAGTGAAATAAATACCATTTGGAGGCATTTAATGTTCGAGCAAAAACGGCTGATTTTCCACAAAAGAGATAACACCCCCCCATTACGTCATGCTTCAGAAATGTGGAAAATGGTCAGTTTTCAAATGTTTTATTTTTGAACGTCAGTTCACATTTGTAGGTGGATCATCACTGTTAGAGCTAAAATTAGCATGTTTAAAGTGATTTTCATGCTTCCAGGGGCTCGGGAAGTTAATTAAATATCATTTGGAGGCATTTAATGTTTGAGCAAAAACGGCTGATTTTCGACAAAAGAGATAACACCCCCCCATTACGTCATGCTTCAGAAATGTGGAAAATGGTCCGTTTTCAAATGTTTTATTTTTGAACGTCAGTTCACATTTGTAGGTGGATCATCAGTGTTAGAGCTAAAATTAGCATGTTTAAAGTGATTTTCATGCTTCCAGGGGCTCGGGAAGTGAAATAAATACCATTTGGAGGCATTTAATGTTCGAGCAAAAACGGCTGATTTTCCACAAAAGAGATAACACCCCCCCATTACGTCATGCTTCAGAAATGTGGAAAATGGTCCGTTTTCAAATGTTTTATTTTTGAACGTCAGTTCACATTTGTAGGTGGATCATCAGTGTTAGAGCTAAAATTAGCATATTTAAAGTGATTTTCATGCTTCCAGGGGCTCGGGAAGTTAATTAAATACCATTTGGAGGCATTTAATGTTCGAGCAAAAACGGCTGATTTTCGACAAAAGAGATAACACCCCCCCATTACGTCATGCTTCAGAAATGTGGAAAATGGTCCGTTTTCAAATGTTTTATTTTTGAACGTCAGTTCACATTTGTAGGTGGATCATCAGTGTAGAGCTAAAATTAGCATGTTGAAAGTGATTTTCATGCTTCCAGGGGCCCAAAACACAAGATTTATGGAATGGTTAAAAGTGCATGAAAATGGCCAATTTACTCACTCTGAGTTCTCAAAAAGGGTTTCTTCACCCCGGGAAGTTAATTAAATACCATTTGGAGGCATTTAATGTTCGAGCAAAAACGGCTGATTTTCGACAAAAGAGATAACACCCTCCCATTACGTCATGCTTCAGAAATGTGGAAAATGGTCCGTTTTCAAATGTTTTATTTTTGAACGTCAGTTCACATTTTTAGGTGGATCATCAGTGTTAGAGCTAAAATTAGCATGTTTAAAGTGATTTTCATGCTTCCAGGGGCTCGGGAAGTTAATTAAATACCATTTGGAGGCATTTAATGTTCGAGCAAAAACGGCTGATTTTCGACAAAAGAGATAACACCCTCCCATTATGTCATGCTTCAGAAATGTGGAAAATGGTCCGTTTTCAAATGTTTTATTTTTGAACGTCAGTTCACATTTGTAGGTGGATCATCAGTGTTAGAGCTAAAATTAGCATGTTTAAAGTGATTTTCATGCTTCCAGGGGCTCGGGAAGTTAATTAAATACCATTTGGAGGCATTTAATGTTCGAGCAAAAACGGCTGATTTTCGACAAAAGAGATAACACCCCCCCATTACGTCATGCTTCAGAAATGTGGAAAATGGTCCGTTTTCAAATGTTTTATTTTTGAACGTCAGTTCACATTTGTAGGTGGATCATCAGTGTTAGAGCTAAAATTAGCATGTTTAAAGTGATTTTCATGCTTCCAGGGGCTCGGGAAGTGAAATAAATACCATTTGGAGGCATTTAATGTTCGAGCAAAAACGGCTGATTTTCCACAAAAGAGATAACACCCCCCCATTACGTCATGCTTCAGAAATGTGGAAAATGGTCCGTTTTCAAATGTTTTATTTTTGAACGTCAGTTCACATTTGTAGGTGGATCATCAGTGTTAGAGCTAAAATTAGCATGTTTAAAGTGATTTTCATGCTTCCAGGGGCTCGGGAAGTGAAATAAATACCATTTGGAGGCATTTAATGTTCGAGCAAAAACGGCTGATTTTCCACAAAAGAGATAACACCCCCCCATTACGTCATGCTTCAGAAATGTGGAAAATGGTCCGTTTTCAAATGTTTTATTTTTGAACGTCAGTTCACATTTGTAGGTGGATCATCAGTGTTAGAGCTAAAATTAGCATATTTAAAGTGATTTTCATGCTTCCAGGGGCTCGGGAAGTTAATTAAATACCATTTGGAGGCATTTAATGTTCGAGCAAAAACGGCTGATTTTCGACAAAAGAGATAACACCCCCCCATTACGTCATGCTTCAGAAATGTGGAAAATGGTCCATTTTCAAATGTTTTATTTTTGAACGTCAGTTCACATTTGTAGGTGGATCATCAGTGTTAGAGCTAAAATTAGCATGTTTAAAGTGATTTTCATGCTTCCAGGGGCCCAAAACACAAGATTTATGGAATGGTTAAAAGTGCATGAAAATGGCCAATTTACTCACTCGGAGTTCTCAAAAAGGGTTTCTTCACCCCGGGAAGTTAATTAAATACCATTTGGAGGCATTTAATGTTCGAACAAAAACGGCTGATTTTCGGCAAAAGAGATAACACCCCCCCATTACGTCATGCTTCAGAAATGTGGAAAATGGTCAGTTTTCCAAATGTTTTATTTTTGAACGTCAGTTCACATTTGTAGGTGGATCATCAGTGTTAGAGCTAAAATTAGCATGTTTAAAGTGATTTTCATGCTTCCAGGGGCTCGGGAAGTGAAATAAATACCATTTGGAGGCATTTAATGTTCGAGCAAAAACGGCTGATTTTCCACAAAAGAGATAACACCCCCCCATTACGTCATGCTTCAGAAATGTGGAAAATGGTCCGTTTTCAAATGTTTTATTTTTGAACGTCAGTTCACATTTGTAGGTGGATCATCAGTGTTAGAGCTAAAATTAGCATGTTTAAAGTGATTTTCATGCTTCCAGGGGCTCGGGAAGTTAATTAAATACCATTTGGAGGCATTTAATGTTCGAGCAAAAACGGCTGATTTTCGACAAAAGAGATAACACCCCCCCATTACGTCATGCTTCAGAAATGTGGAAAATGGTCCGTTTTCAAATGTTTTATTTTTGAACGTCAGTTCACATTTGTAGGTGGATCATCAGTGTTAGAGCTAAAATTAGCATGTTTAAAGTGATTTTCATGCTTCCAGGGGCCCAAAACACAAGATTTATGGAATGGTTAAAAGTGCATGAAAATGGCCAATTTACTCACTCTGAGTTCTCAAAAAGGGTTTCTTCACCCCGGGAAGTTAATTAAATACCATTTGGAGGCATTTAATGTTAGAGCAAAAACGGCTGATTTTCGACAAAAGAGATAACACCCCCCCATTACGTCATGCTTCAGAAATGTGGAAAATTGTCCGTTTTCAAATGTTTTATTTTTGAACGTCAGTTCACATTTGTAGGTGGATCATCAGTGTTAGAGCTAAAATTAGCATGTTTAAAGTGATTTTCATGCTTCCAGGGGCTCGGGAAGTTAATTAAATACCATTTGGAGGCATTTAATGTTCGAGCAAAAACGGCTGATTTTCGACAAAAGAGATAACACCCCCCCATTACGTCATGCTTCAGAAATGTGGAAAATGGTCCGTTTTCAAATGTTTTATTTTTGAACGTCAGTTCACATTTGTAGGTGGATCATCAGTGTTAGAGCTAAAATTAGCATGTTTAAAGTGATTTTCATGCTTCCAGGGGCCCAAAACACAAGATTTATGGAATGGTTAAAAGTGCATGAAAATGGCCAATTTACTCACTCTGAGTTCTCAAAAAGGGTTTCTTCACCCCGGGAAGTTAATTAAATACCATTTGGAGGCATTTAATGTTCGAGCAAAAACGGCTGATTTTCGACAAAAAAGATAACACCCTCCCATTACGTCATGCTTCAGAAATGTGGAAAATGGTCCGTTTTCAAATGTTTTATTTTTGAACGTCAGTTCACATTTGTAGGTGGATCATCAGTGTTAGAGCTAAAATTAGCATGTTTAAAGTGATTTTCATGCTTCCAGGGGCTCGGGAAGTTAATTAAATACCATTTGGAGGAATTTAATGTTCGAGCAAAAACGGCTGATTTTCGACAAAAGAGATAACACCCCCCCATTACGTCATGCTTCAGAAATGTGGAAAATGGTCCGTTTTCAAATGTTTTATTTTTGAACGTCAGTTCACATTTGTAGGTGGATCATCAGTGTTAGAGCTAAAATTAGCATGTTTAAAGTGATTTTCATGCTTCCAGGGGCTCGGGAAGTGAAATAAATACCATTTGGAGGCATTTAATGTTCGAGCAAAAACGGCTGATTTTCCACAAAAGAGATAACACCCCCCCATTACATCATGCTTCAGAAATGTGGAAAATGGTCAGTTTTCAAATGTTTTATTTTTGAACGTCAGTTCACATTTGTAGGTGGATCATCAGTGTTAGAGCTAAAATTAGCATGTTTAAAGTGATTTTCATGCTTCCAGGGGCTCGGGAAGTTAATTAAATATCATTTGGAGGCATTTAATGTTTGAGCAAAAACGGCTGATTTTCGACAAAAGAGATAACACCCCCCCATTACGTCATGCTTCAGAAATGTGGAAAATGGTCCGTTTTCAAATGTTTTATTTTTGAACGTCAGTTCACATTTGTAGGTGGATCATCAGTGTTAGAGCTAAAATTAGCATGTTTAAAGTGATTTTCATGCTTCCAGGGGCTCGGGAAGTGAAATAAATACCATTTGGAGGCATTTAATGTTCGAGCAAAAACGGCTGATTTTCGACAAAAGAGATAACACCCCCCCATTACGTCATGCTTCAGAAATGTGGAAAATGGTCCGTTTTCAAATGTTTTATTTTTGAACGTCAGTTCACATTTGTAGGTGGATCATCAGTGTTAGAGCTAAAATTAGCATGTTTAAAGTGATTTTCATGCTTCCAGGGGCCCAAAACACAAGATTTATGGAATGGTTAAAAGTGCATGAAAATGGCCAATTTACTCACTATGAGTTCTCAAAAAGGGTTTCTTCACCCCGGGAAGTTAATTAAATACCATTTGGAGGCATTTAATGTTAGAGCAAAAACAGCTGATTTTCAACAAAAGAGATAACACCCCCCCATTACGTCATGCTTCAGAAATGTGGAAAATGGTCCGTTTTCAAATGTTTTATTTTTGAACGTCAGTTCACATTTGTAGGTGGATCATCAGTGTTAGAGCTAAAATTAGCATGTTTAAAGTGATTTTCATGCTTCCAGGGGCCCAAAACACAAGATTTATGGAATGGTTAAAAGTGCATGAAAATGGCCAATTTACTCACTCTGAGTTCTCAAAAAGGGTTTCTTCACCCCGGGAAGTTAATTAAATACCATTTGGAGGCATTTAATGTTCGAGCAAAAACGGCTGATTTTCGACAAAAGAGATAACACCCCCCCATTACGTCATGCTTCAGAAATGTGGAAAATGGTCCGTTTTCAAATGTTTTATTTTTGAACGTCAGTTCACATTTGTAGGTGGATCATCAGTGTTAGAGCTAAAATTAGCATGTTTAAAGTGATTTTCATGCTTCCAGGGGCTCGGGAAGTTAATTAAATACCATTTGGAGGCATTTAATGTTCGAGCAAAAACGGCTGATTTTCGACAAAAGAGATAACACCCCCCCATTACGTCATGCTTCAGAAATGTGGAAAATGGTCCGTTTTCAAATGTTTTATTTTTGAACGTCAGTTCACATTTGTAGGTGGATCATCAGTGTTAGAGCTAAAATTAGCATGTTTAAAGTGATTTTCATGCTTCCAGGGGCCCAAAACACAAGATTTATGGAATGGTTAAAAGTGCATGAAAATGGCCAATTTACTCACTCTGAGTTCTCAAAAAGGGTTTCTTCACCCCGGGAAGTTAATTAAATACCATTTGGAGGCATTTAATGTTCGAGCAAAAACGGCTGATTTTCGACAAAAGAGATAACACCCCCCCATTACGTCATGCTTCAGAAATGTGGAAAATGGTCCATTTTCAAATGTTTTATTTTTGAACGTCAGTTCACATTTGTAGGTGGATCATCAGTGTTAGAGCTAAAATTAGCATGTTTAAAGTGATTTTCATGCTTCCAGGGGCTCGGGAAGTTAATTAAATACCATTTGGAGGCATTTAATGTTCGAGCAAAAACGGCTGATTTTCGACAAAAGAGATAACACCCCTCCATTACGTCATGCTTCAGAAATGTGGAAAATGGTCCGTTTTCAAATGTTTTATTTTTGAACGTCAGTTCACATTTGTAGGTGGATCATCAGTGTTAGAGCTAAAATTAGCATGTTTAAAGTGATTTTCATGCTTCCAGGGGCTCGGGAAGTTAATTAAATACCATTTGGAGGCATTTAATGTTCGAGCAAAAACGGCTGATTTTCGACAAAAGAGATAACACCCCCCCATTACGTCATGCTTCAGAAATTTGGAAAATGGTCCGTTTTCAAATGTTTTATTTTTGAACGTCAGTTCACATTTGTAGGTGGATCATCAGTGTTAGAGCTAAAATTAGCATGTTTAAAGTGATTTTCATGCTTCCAGGGGCCCAAAACACAAGATTTATGGAATGGTTAAAAGTGCATGAAAATGGCCAATTTACTCACTCTGAGTTCTCAAAAAGGGTTTCTTCACCCCGGGAAGTTAATTAAATACCATTTGGAGGCATTTAATGTTCGGGCAAAAAAGGCTGATTTTCCATAAAAGAGATAACACCCCCCCATTACGTCATGCTTCAGAAATGTGGAAAATGGTCCGTTTTCAAATGTTTTATTTTTGAACGTCAGTTCACATTTGTAGGTGGATCATCAGTGTTACAGCTAAAATTAGCATGTTTAAAGTGATTTTCATGCTTCCAGGGGCTCGGGAAGTTAATTAAATACCATTTGGAGGCATTTAATGTTCGAGCAAAAACGGCTGATTTTCGACAAAAGAGATAACACCCCCCCATTACGTCATGCTTCAGAAATGTGGAAAATGGTCCGTTTTCAAATGTTTTATTTTTGAACGTCAGTTCACATTTGTAGGTGGATCATCAGTGTTAGAGCTAAAATTAGCATGTTTAAAGTGATTTTCATGCTTCCAGGGGCTCGGGAAGTTAATTAAATACCATTTGGAGGCATTTAATGTTCGAGCAAAAACGGCTGATTTTCGACAAAAGAGATAACACCCCCCCATTACGTCATGCTTCAGAAATGTGGAAAATGGTCCGTTTTCAAATGTTTTATTTTTGAACGTCAGTTCACATTTGTAGGTGGATCATCAGTGTTAGAGCTAAAATTAGCATGTTTAAAGTGATTTTCATGCTTCCAGGGGCCCAAAACACAAGATTTATGGAATGGTTAAAAGTGCATGAAAATGGCCAATTTACTCACTCTGAGTTCTCAAAAAGGGTTTCTTCACCCCGGGAAGTTAATTAAATACCATTTGGAGGCATTTAATGTTCGAGCAAAAACGGCTGATTTTCGACAAAAGAGATAACACCCCCCCATTACGTCATGCTTCAGAAATGTGGAAAATGGTCCGTTTTCAAATGTTTTATTTTTGAACGTCAGTTCACATTTGTAGGTGGATCATCAGTGTTAGAGCTAAAATTAGCATGTTTAAAGTGATTTTCATGCTTCCAGGGGCTCGGGAAGTTAATTAAATACCATTTGGAGGCATTTAATGTTCGAGCAAAAACGGCTGATTTTCGACAAAAGAGATAACACCCCCCCATTACGTCATGCTTCAGAAATGTGGAAAATGGTCCGTTTTCAAATGTTTTATTTTTGAACGTCAGTTCACATTTGTAGGTGGATCATCAGTGTTAGAGCTAAAATTAGCATGTTTAAAGTGATTTTCATGCTTCCAGGGGCTCGGGAAGTGAAATAAATACCATTTGGAGGCATTTAATGTTCGAGCAAAAACGGCTGATTTTCCACAAAAGAGATAACACCCCCCCATTACGTCATGCTTCAGAAATGTGGAAAATGGTCAGTTTTCAAATGTTTTATTTTTGAACGTCAGTTCACATTTGTAGGTGGATCATCACTGTTAGAGCTAAAATTAGCATGTTTAAAGTGATTTTCATGCTTCCAGGGGCTCGGGAAGTTAATTAAATATCATTTGGAGGCATTTAATGTTTGAGCAAAAACGGCTGATTTTCGACAAAAGAGATAACACCCCCCCATTACGTCATGCTTCAGAAATGTGGAAAATGGTCCGTTTTCAAATGTTTTATTTTTGAACGTCAGTTCACATTTGTAGGTGGATCATCAGTGTTAGAGCTAAAATTAGCATGTTTAAAGTGATTTTCATGCTTCCAGGGGCTCGGGAAGTGAAATAAATACCATTTGGAGGCATTTAATGTTCGAGCAAAAACGGCTGATTTTCCACAAAAGAGATAACACCCCCCCATTACGTCATGCTTCAGAAATGTGGAAAATGGTCAGTTTTCAAATGTTTTATTTTTGAACGTCAGTTCACATTTGTAGGTGGATCATCAGTGTTAGAGCTAAAATTAGCATATTTAAAGTGATTTTCATGCTTCCAGGGGCTCGGGAAGTTAATTAAATACCATTTGGAGGCATTTAATGTTCGAGCAAAAACGGCTGATTTTCGACAAAAGAGATAACACCCCCCCATTACGTCATGCTTCAGAAATGTGGAAAATGGTCCGTTTTCAAATGTTTTATTTTTGAACGTCAGTTCACATTTGTAGGTGGATCATCAGTGTAGAGCTAAAATTAGCATGTTTAAAGTGATTTTCATGCTTCCAGGGGCCCAAAACACAAGATTTATGGAATGGTTAAAAGTGCATGAAAATGGCCAATTTACTCACTCTGAGTTCTCAAAAAGGGTTTCTTCACCCCGGGAAGTTAATTAAATACCATTTGGAGGCATTTAATGTTCGAGCAAAAACGGCTGATTTTCGACAAAAGAGATAACACCCTCCCATTACGTCATGCTTCAGAAATGTGGAAAATGGTCCGTTTTCAAATGTTTTATTTTTGAACGTCAGTTCACATTTTTAGGTGGATCATCAGTGTTAGAGCTAAAATTAGCATGTTTAAAGTGATTTTCATGCTTCCAGGGGCTCGGGAAGTTAATTAAATACCATTTGGAGGCATTTAATGTTCGAGCAAAAACGGCTGATTTTCGACAAAAGAGATAACACCCTCCCATTATGTCATGCTTCAGAAATGTGGAAAATGGTCCGTTTTCAAATGTTTTATTTTTGAACGTCAGTTCACATTTGTAGGTGGATCATCAGTGTTAGAGCTAAAATTAGCATGTTTAAAGTGATTTTCATGCTTCCAGGGGCTCGGGAAGTTAATTAAATACCATTTGGAGGCATTTAATGTTCGAGCAAAAACGGCTGATTTTCGACAAAAGAGATAACACCCCCCCATTACGTCATGCTTCAGAAATGTGGAAAATGGTCCGTTTTCAAATGTTTTATTTTTGAACGTCAGTTCACATTTGTAGGTGGATCATCAGTGTTAGAGCTAAAATTAGCATGTTTAAAGTGATTTTCATGCTTCCAGGGGCTCGGGAAGTGAAATAAATACCATTTGGAGGCATTTAATGTTCGAGCAAAAACGGCTGATTTTCCACAAAAGAGATAACACCCCCCCATTACGTCATGCTTCAGAAATGTGGAAAATGGTCAGTTTTCAAATGTTTTATTTTTGAACGTCAGTTCACATTTGTAGGTGGATCATCACTGTTAGAGCTAAAATTAGCATGTTTAAAGTGATTTTCATGCTTCCAGGGGCTCGGGAAGTTAATTAAATATCATTTGGAGGCATTTAATGTTTGAGCAAAAACGGCTGATTTTCGACAAAAGAGATAACACCCCCCCCATTACGTCATGCTTCAGAAATGTGGAAAATGGTCCGTTTTCAAATGTTTTATTTTTGAACGTCAGTTCACATTTGTAGGTGGATCATCAGTGTTAGAGCTAAAATTAGCATGTTTAAAGTGATTTTCATGCTTCCAGGGGCTCGGGAAGTGAAATAAATACCATTTGGAGGCATTTAATGTTCGAGCAAAAACGGCTGATTTTCCACAAAAGAGATAACACCCCCCCCATTACGTCATGCTTCAGAAATGTGGAAAATGGTCCGTTTTCAAATGTTTTATTTTTGAACGTCAGTTCACATTTGTAGGTGGATCATCAGTGTTAGAGCTAAAATTAGCATATTTAAAGTGATTTTCATGCTTCCAGGGGCTCGGGAAGTTAATTAAATACCATTTGGAGGCATTTAATGTTCGAGCAAAAACGGCTGATTTTCGACAAAAGAGATAACACCCCCCCATTACGTCATGCTTCAGAAATGTGGAAAATGGTCCGTTTTCAAATGTTTTATTTTTGAACGTCAGTTCACATTTGTAGGTGGATCATCAGTGTAGAGCTAAAATTAGCATGTTTAAAGTGATTTTCATGCTTCCAGGGGCCCAAAACACAAGATTTATGGAATGGTTAAAAGTGCATGAAAATGGCCAATTTACTCACTCTGAGTTCTCAAAAAGGGTTTCTTCACCCCGGGAAGTTAATTAAATACCATTTGGAGGCATTTAATGTTCGAGCAAAAACGGCTGATTTTCGACAAAAGAGATAACACCCTCCCATTACATCATGCTTCAGAAATGTGGAAAATGGTCCGTTTTCAAATGTTTTATTTTTGAACGTCAGTTCACATTTTTAGGTGGATCATCAGTGTTAGAGCTAAAATTAGCATGTTTAAAGTGATTTTCATGCTTCCAGGGGCTCGGGAAGTTAATTAAATACCATTTGGAGGCATTTAATGTTCGAGCAAAAACGGCTGATTTTCGACAAAAGAGATAACACCCTCCCATTATGTCATGCTTCAGAAATGTGGAAAATGGTCCGTTTTCAAATGTTTTATTTTTGAACGTCAGTTCACATTTGTAGGTGGATCATCAGTGTTAGAGCTAAAATTAGCATGTTTAAAGTGATTTTCATGCTTCCAGGGGCTCGGGAAGTTAATTAAATACCATTTGGAGGCATTTAATGTTCGAGCAAAAACGGCTGATTTTCGACAAAAGAGATAACACCCCCCCATTACGTCATGCTTCAGAAATGTGGAAAATGGTCCGTTTTCAAATGTTTTATTTTTGAACGTCAGTTCACATTTGTAGGTGGATCATCAGTGTTAGAGCTAAAATTAGCATGTTTAAAGTGATTTTCATGCTTCCAGGGGCTCGGGAAGTGAAATAAATACCATTTGGAGGCATTTAATGTTCGAGCAAAAACGGCTGATTTTCCACAAAAGAGATAACACCCCCCCATTACGTCATGCTTCAGAAATGTGGAAAATGGTCAGTTTTCAAATGTTTTATTTTTGAACGTCAGTTCACATTTGTAGGTGGATCATCAGTGTTAGAGCTAAAATTAGCATGTTTAAAGTGATTTTCATGCTTCCAGGGGCTCGGGAAGTTAATTAAATATCATTTGGAGGCATTTAATGTTTGAGCAAAAACGGCTAATTTTCGACAAAAGAGATAACACCCCCCCATTACGTCATGCTTCAGAAATGTGGAAAATGGTCCGTTTTCAAATGTTTTATTTTTGAACGTCAGTTCACATTTGTAGGTGGATCATCAGTGTTAGAGCTAAAATTAGCATGTTTAAAGTGATTGTCATGCTTCCAGGGGCTCGGGAAGTGAAATAAATACCATTTGGAGGCATTTAATGTTCGAGCAAAAACGGCTGATTTTCCACAAAAGAGATAACACCCCCCCATTACGTCATGCTTCAGAAATGTGGAAAATGGTCCGTTTTCAAATGTTTTATTTTTGAACGTCAGTTCACATTTGTAGGTGGATCATCAGTGTTAGAGCTAAAATTAGCATGTTTAAAGTGATTTTCATGCTTCCAGGGGCTCGGGAAGTTAATTAAATACCATTTGGAGGCATTTAATGTTCGAGCAAAAACGGCTGATTTTCGACAAAAGAGATAACACCCCCCCATTACGTCATGCTTTAGAAATGTGGAAAATGGTCCGTTTTCAAATGTTTTATTTTTGAACGTCAGTTCACATTTGTAGGTGGATCATCAGTGTTAGAGCTAAAATTAGCATGTTTAAAGTGATTTTCATGCTTCCAGGGGCCCAAAACACAAGATTTATGGAATGGTTAAAAGTGCATGAAAATGGCCAATTTACTCACTCTGAGTTCTCAAAAAGGGTTTCTTCACCCCGGGAAGTTAATTAAATACCATTTGGAGGCATTTAATGTTAGAGCAAAAACGGCTGATTTTCAACAAAAGAGATAACACCCCCCCATTACGTCATGCTTCAGAAATGTGGAAAATGGTCCGTTTTCAAATGTTTTATTTTTGAACGTCAGTTCACATTTGTAGGTGGATCATCAGTGTTAGAGCTAAAATTAGCATGTTTAAAGTGATTTTCATGCTTCCAGGGGCCCAAAACACAAGATTTATGGAATGGTTAAAAGTGCATGAAAATGGCCAATTTACTCACTCTGAGTTCTCAAAAAGGGTTTCTTCACCCCGGGAAGTTAATTAAATACCATTTGGAGGCATTTAATGTTCGAGCAAAAAAGGCTGATTTTCCACAAAAGAGATAACACCCCCCCATTACGTCATGCTTCAGAAATGTGGAAAATGGTCCGTTTTCAAATGTTTTATTTTTGAACGTCAGTTCACATTTGTAGGTGGATCATCAGTGTTAGAGCTAAAATTAGCATGTTTAAAGTGATTTTCATGCTTCCAGGGGCTCGGGAAGTTAATTAAATACCATTTGGAGGCATTTAATGTTCGAGCAAAAACGGCTGATTTTCGACAAAAGAGATAACACCCCCCCATTATGTCATGCTTCAGAAATGTGGAAAATGGTCCGTTTTCAAATGTTTTATTTTTGAACGTCAGTTCACATTTGTAGGTGGATCATCAGTGTTAGAGCTAAAATTAGCATGTTTAAAGTGATTTTCATGCTTCCAGGGGCTCGGGAAGTTAATTAAATACCATTTGGAGGCATTTAATGTTCGAGCAAAAACGGCTGATTTTCGACAAAAGAGATAACACCCCCCCATTACGTCATGCTTCAGAAATGTGGAAAATGGTCCGTTTTCAAATGTTTTATTTTTGAACGTCAGTTCACATTTGTAGGTGGATCATCAGTGTTAGAGCTAAAATTAGCATGTTTAAAGTGATTGTCATGCTTCCAGGGGCCCAAAACACAAGATTTATGGAATGGTTAAAAGTGCATGAAAATGGCCAATTTACTCACTCTGAGTTCTCAAAAAGGGTTTCTTCACCCCGGGAAGTTAATTAAATACCATTTGGAGGCATTTAATGTTAGAGCAAAAACGGCTGATTTTCGACAAAAGAGATAACACCCCCCCATTACGTCATGCTTCAGAAATGTGGAAAATGGTCCGTTTTCAAATGTTTTATTTTTGAACGTCAGTTCACATTTGTAGGTGGATCATCAGTGTTAGAGCTAAAATTAGCATGTTTAAAGTGATTTTCATGCTTCCAGGGGCTCGGGAAGTTAATTAAATACCATTTGGAGGCATTTAATGTTCGAGCAAAAACGGCTGATTTTCGACAAAAGAGATAACACCCTCCCATTACGTCATGCTTCAGAAATGTGGAAAATGGTCCGTTTTCAAATGTTTTATTTTTGAACGTCAGTTCACATTTGTAGGTGGATCATCAGTGTTTGAGCTAAAATTAGCATGTTTAAAGTGATTTTCATGCTTCCAGGGGCTCGGGAAGTTAATTAAATACCATTTGGAGGCATTTAATGTTCGAGCAAAAATGGCTGATTTTCGACAAAAGAGATAACACCCCCCCATTACGTCATGCTTCAGAAATGTGGAAAATGGTCCGTTTTCAAATGTTTTATTTTTGAACGTCAGTTCACATTTGTAGGTGGATCATCAGTGTTAGAGCTAAAATTAGCATGTTTAAAGTGATTTTCATGCTTCCAGGGGCTCGGGAAGTTAATTAAATATCATTTGGAGGCATTTAATGTTTGAGCAAAAACGGCTGATTTTCGACAAAAGAGATAACACCCCCCCATTACGTCATGCTTCAGAAATGTGGAAAATGGTCCGTTTTCAAATCTTTTATTTTTGAACGTCAGTTCACATTTGTAGGTGGATCATCAGTGTTAGAGCTAAAATTAGCATGTTTAAAGTGATTTTCATGCTTCCAGGGGCTCGGGAAGTGAAATAAATACCATTTGGAGGCATTTAATGTTCGAGCAAAAACGGCTGATTTTCCACAAAAGAGATAACACCCCCCCATTACGTCATGCTTCAGAAATGTGGAAAATGGTCCGTTTTCAAATGTTTTATTTTTGAACGTCAGTTCACATTTGTAGGTGGATCATCAGTGTTAGAGCTAAAATTAGCATGTTTAAAGTGATTTTCATGCTTCCAGGGGCTCGGGAAGTTAATTAAATACCATTTGGAGGCATTTAATGTTCGAGCAAAAACGGCTGATTTTCGACAAAAGAGATAACACCCCCCCATTACGTCATGCTTCAGAAATGTGGAAAATGGTCCGTTTTCAAATGTTTTATTTTTGAACGTCAGTTCACATTTGTAGGTGGATCATCAGTGTTAGAGCTAAAATTAGCATGTTTAAAATGATTTTCATGCTTCCAGGGGCCCAAAACACAAGATTTATGGAATGGTTAAAAGTGCATGAAAATGGCCAATTTACTCACTCTGAGTTCTCAAAAAGGGTTTCTTCACCCCGGGAAGTTAATTAAATACCATTTGGAGGCATTTAATGTTAGAGCAAAAACGGCTGATTTTCGACAAAAGAGATAACACCCCCCCATTACGTCATGCTTCAGAAATGTGGAAAATGGTCCGTTTTCAAATGTTTTATTTTTGAACGTCAGTTCACATTTGTAGGTGGATCATCAGTGTTAGAGCTAAAATTAGCATGTTTAAAGTGATTTTCATGCTTCCAGGGGCTCGGGAAGTTAATTAAATACCATTTGGAGGCATTTAATGTTCGAGCAAAAACGGCTGATTTTCGACAAAAGAGATAACACCCTCCCATTACGTCATGCTTCAGAAATGTGGAAAATGGTCCGTTTTCAAATGTTTTATTTTTGAACGTCAGTTCACATTTGTAGGTGGATCATCAGTGTTTGAGCTAAAATTAGCATGTTTAAAGTGATTTTCATGCTTCCAGGGGCTTGGGAAGTTAATTAAATACCATTTGGAGGCATTTAATGTTCGAGCAAAAACGGCTGATTTTCGACAAAAGAGATAACACCCCCCCATTACGTCATGCTTCAGAAATGTGGAAAATGGTCCGTTTTCAAATGTTTTATTTTTGAACGTCAGTTCACATTTGTAGGTGGATCATCAGTGTTAGAGCTAAAATTAGCATGTTTAAAGTGATTTTCATGCTTCCAGGGGCTCGGGAAGTGAAATAAATACCATTTGGAGGCATTTAATGTTCGAGCAAAAACGGCTGATTTTCCACAAAAGAGATAACACCCCCCCATTACGTCATGCTTCAGAAATGTGGAAAATGGTCAGTTTTCAAATGTTTTATTTTTGAACGTCAGTTCACATTTGTAGGTGGATCATCAGTGTTAGAGCTAAAATTAGCATGTTTAAAGTGATTTTCATGCTTCCAGGGGCTCGGGAAGTTAATTAAATATCATTTGGAGGCATTTAATGTTTGAGCAAAAACGGCTGATTTTCGACAAAAGAGATAACACCCCCCCATTACGTCATGCTTCAGAAATGTGGAAAATGGTCCGTTTTCAAATGTTTTATTTTTGAACGTCAGTTCACATTTGTAGGTGGATCATCAGTGTTAGAGCTAAAATTAGCATGTTTAAAGTGATTTTCATGCTTCCAGGGGCTCGGGAAGTGAAATAAATACCATTTGGAGGCATTTAATGTTCGAGCAAAAACGGCTGATTTTCCACAAAAGAGATAACACCCCCCCATTACGTCATGCTTCAGAAATGTAGAAAATGGTCCGTTTTCAAATGTTTTATTTTTGAACGTCAGTTCACATTTGTAGGTGGATCATCAGTGTTAGAGCTAAAATTAGCATGTTTAAAGTGATTTTCATGCTTCCAGGGGCTCGGGAAGTTAATTAAATACCATTTGGAGGCATTTAATGTTTGAGCAAAAACGGCTGATTTTCGACAAAAGAGATAACACCCCCCCCATTACGTCATGCTTCAGAAATGTGGAAAATGGTCCGTTTTCAAATGTTTTATTTTTGAACGTCAGTTCACATTTGTAGGTGGATCATCAGTGTTAGAGCTAAAATTAGCATGTTTAAAGTGATTTTCATGCTTCCAGGGGCCCAAAACACAAGATTTATGGAATGGTTAAAAGTGCATGAAAATGGCCAATTTACTCACTCGGAGTTCTCAAAAAGGGTTTCTTCACCCCGGGAAGTTAATTAAATACCATTTGGAGGCATTTAATGTTCGAACAAAAACGGCTGATTTTCGGCAAAAGAGATAACACCCCCCCATTACGTCATGCTTCAGAAATGTGGAAAATGGTCAGTTTTCCAAATGTTTTATTTTTGAACGTCAGTTCACATTTGTAGGTGGATCATCAGTGTTAGAGCTAAAATTAGCATGTTTAAAGTGATTTTCATGCTTCCAGGGGCTCGGGAAGTGAAATAAATACCATTTGGAGGCATTTAATGTTCGAGCAAAAACGGCTGATTTTCCACAAAAGAGATAACACCCCCCCATTACGTCATGCTTCAGAAATGTGGAAAATGGTCCGTTTTCAAATGTTTTATTTTTGAACGTCAGTTCACATTTGTAGGTGGATCATCAGTGTTAGAGCTAAAATTAGCATGTTTAAAGTGATTTTCATGCTTCCAGGGGCTCGGGAAGTTAATTAAATACCATTTGGAGGCATTTAATGTTCGAGCAAAAACGGCTGATTTTCGACAAAAGAGATAACACCCCCCCATTACGTCATGCTTCAGAAATGTGGAAAATGGTCCGTTTTCAAATGTTTTATTTTTGAACGTCAGTTCACATTTGTAGGTGGATCATCAGTGTTAGAGCTAAAATTAGCATGTTTAAAGTGATTTTCATGCTTCCAGGGGCCCAAAACACAAGATTTATGGAATGGTTAAAAGTGCATGAAAATGGCCAATTTACTCACTCTGAGTTCTCAAAAAGGGTTTCTTCACCCCGGGAAGTTAATTAAATACCATTTGGAGGCATTTAATGTTAGAGCAAAAACGGCTGATTTTCGACAAAAGAGATAACACCCCCCCATTACGTCATGCTTCAGAAATGTGGAAAATTGTCCGTTTTCAAATGTTTTATTTTTGAACGTCAGTTCACATTTGTAGGTGGATCATCAGTGTTAGAGCTAAAATTAGCATGTTTAAAGTGATTTTCATGCTTCCAGGGGCCCAAAACACAAGATTTATGGAATGGTTAAAAGTGCATGAAAATGGCCAATTTACTCACTCTGAGTTCTCAAAAAGGGTTTCTTCACCCCGGGAAGTTAATTAAATACCATTTGGAGGCATTTAATGTTCGAGCAAAAACGGCTGATTTTCGACAAAAAAGATAACACCCTCCCATTACGTCATGCTTCAGAAATGTGGAAAATGGTCCGTTTTCAAATGTTTTATTTTTGAACGTCAGTTCACATTTGTAGGTGGATCATCAGTGTTAGAGCTAAAATTAGCATGTTTAAAGTGATTTTCATGCTTCCAGGGGCTCGGGAAGTTAATTAAATACCATTTGGAGGAATTTAATGTTCGAGCAAAAACGGCTGATTTTCGACAAAAGAGATAACACCCCCCCATTACGTCATGCTTCAGAAATGTGGAAAATGGTCCGTTTTCAAATGTTTTATTTTTGAACGTCAGTTCACATTTGTAGGTGGATCATCAGTGTTAGAGCTAAAATTAGCATGTTTAAAGTGATTTTCATGCTTCCAGGGGCTCGGGAAGTGAAATAAATACCATTTGGAGGCATTTAATGTTCGAGCAAAAACGGCTGATTTTCCACAAAAGAGATAACACCCCCCCATTACATCATGCTTCAGAAATGTGGAAAATGGTCAGTTTTCAAATGTTTTATTTTTGAACGTCAGTTCACATTTGTAGGTGGATCATCAGTGTTAGAGCTAAAATTAGCATGTTTAAAGTGATTTTCATGCTTCCAGGGGCTCGGGAAGTTAATTAAATATCATTTGGAGGCATTTAATGTTTGAGCAAAAACGGCTGATTTTCGACAAAAGAGATAACACCCCCCCATTACGTCATGCTTCAGAAATGTGGAAAATGGTCCGTTTTCAAATGTTTTATTTTTGAACGTCAGTTCACATTTGTAGGTGGATCATCAGTGTTAGAGCTAAAATTAGCATGTTTAAAGTGATTTTCATGCTTCCAGGGGCTCGGGAAGTGAAATAAATACCATTTGGAGGCATTTAATGTTCGAGCAAAAACGGCTGATTTTCGACAAAAGAGATAACACCCCCCCATTACGTCATGCTTCAGAAATGTGGAAAATGGTCCGTTTTCAAATGTTTTATTTTTGAACGTCAGTTCACATTTGTAGGTGGATCATCAGTGTTAGAGCTAAAATTAGCATGTTTAAAGTGATTTTCATGCTTCCAGGGGCCCAAAACACAAGATTTATGGAATGGTTAAAAGTGCATGAAAATGGCCAATTTACTCACTCTGAGTTCTCAAAAAGGGTTTCTTCACCCCGGGAAGTTAATTAAATACCATTTGGAGGCATTTAATGTTCGAGCAAAAACGGCTGATTTTCGACAAAAGAGATAACACCCCCCCATTACGTCATGCTTCAGAAATGTGGAAAATGGTCCGTTTTCAAATGTTTTATTTTTGAACGTCAGTTCACATTTGTAGGTGGATCATCAGTGTTAGAGCTAAAATTAGCATGTTTAAAGTGATTTTCATGCTTCCAGGGGCTCGGGAAGTTAATTAAATACCATTTGGAGGCATTTAATGTTCGAGCAAAAACGGCTGATTTTCGACAAAAGAGATAACACCCCCCCATTACGTCATGCTTCAGAAATGTGGAAAATGGTCCGTTTTCAAATGTTTTATTTTTGAACGTCAGTTCACATTTGTAGGTGGATCATCAGTGTTAGAGCTAAAATTAGCATGTTTAAAGTGATTTTCATGCTTCCAGGGGCTCGGGAAGTGAAATAAATACCATTTGGAGGCATTTAATGTTCGAGCAAAAACGGCTGATTTTCCACAAAAGAGATAACACCCCCCCATTACGTCATGCTTCAGAAATGTGGAAAATGGTCAGTTTTCAAATGTTTTATTTTTGAACGTCAGTTCACATTTGTAGGTGGATCATCACTGTTAGAGCTAAAATTAGCATGTTTAAAGTGATTTTCATGCTTCCAGGGGCTCGGGAAGTTAATTAAATATCATTTGGAGGCATTTAATGTTTGAGCAAAAACGGCTGATTTTCGACAAAAGAGATAACACCCCCCCATTACGTCATGCTTCAGAAATGTGGAAAATGGTCCGTTTTCAAATGTTTTATTTTTGAACGTCAGTTCACATTTGTAGGTGGATCATCAGTGTTAGAGCTAAAATTAGCATGTTTAAAGTGATTTTCATGCTTCCAGGGGCTCGGGAAGTGAAATAAATACCATTTGGAGGCATTTAATGTTCGAGCAAAAACGGCTGATTTTCCACAAAAGAGATAACACCCCCCCATTACGTCATGCTTCAGAAATGTGGAAAATGGTCAGTTTTCAAATGTTTTATTTTTGAACGTCAGTTCACATTTGTAGGTGGATCATCAGTGTTAGAGCTAAAATTAGCATATTTAAAGTGATTTTCATGCTTCCAGGGGCTCGGGAAGTTAATTAAATACCATTTGGAGGCATTTAATGTTCGAGCAAAAACGGCTGATTTTCGACAAAAGAGATAACACCCCCCCATTACGTCATGCTTCAGAAATGTGGAAAATGGTCCGTTTTCAAATGTTTTATTTTTGAACGTCAGTTCACATTTGTAGGTGGATCATCAGTGTAGAGCTAAAATTAGCATGTTTAAAGTGATTTTCATGCTTCCAGGGGCCCAAAACACAAGATTTATGGAATGGTTAAAAGTGCATGAAAATGGCCAATTTACTCACTCTGAGTTCTCAAAAAGGGTTTCTTCACCCCGGGAAGTTAATTAAATACCATTTGGAGGCATTTAATGTTCGAGCAAAAACGGCTGATTTTCGACAAAAGAGATAACACCCTCCCATTACGTCATGCTTCAGAAATGTGGAAAATGGTTCGTTTTCAAATGTTTTATTTTTGAACGTCAGTTCACATTTTTAGGTGGATCATCAGTGTTAGAGCTAAAATTAGCATGTTTAAAGTGATTTTCATGCTTCCAGGGGCTCGGGAAGTTAATTAAATACCATTTGGAGGCATTTAATGTTCGAGCAAAAACGGCTGATTTTCGACAAAAGAGATAACACCCTCCCATTATGTCATGCTTCAGAAATGTGGAAAATGGTCCGTTTTCAAATGTTTTATTTTTGAACGTCAGTTCACATTTGTAGGTGGATCATCAGTGTTAGAGCTAAAATTAGCATGTTTAAAGTGATTTTCATGCTTCCAGGGGCTCGGGAAGTTAATTAAATACCATTTGGAGGCATTTAATGTTCGAGCAAAAACGGCTGATTTTCGACAAAAGAGATAACACCCCCCCATTACGTCATGCTTCAGAAATGTGGAAAATGGTCCGTTTTCAAATGTTTTATTTTTGAACGTCAGTTCACATTTGTAGGTGGATCATCAGTGTTAGAGCTAAAATTAGCATGTTTAAAGTGATTTTCATGCTTCCAGGGGCTCGGGAAGTGAAATAAATACCATTTGGAGGCATTTAATGTTCGAGCAAAAACGGCTGATTTTCCACAAAAGAGATAACACCCCCCCATTACGTCATGCTTCAGAAATGTGGAAAATGGTCAGTTTTCAAATGTTTTATTTTTGAACGTCAGTTCACATTTGTAGGTGGATCATCACTGTTAGAGCTAAAATTAGCATGTTTAAAGTGATTTTCATGCTTCCAGGGGCTCGGGAAGTTAATTAAATATCATTTGGAGGCATTTAATGTTTGAGCAAAAACGGCTGATTTTCGACAAAAGAGATAACACCCCCCCCATTACGTCATGCTTCAGAAATGTGGAAAATGGTCCGTTTTCAAATGTTTTATTTTTGAACGTCAGTTCACATTTGTAGGTGGATCATCAGTGTTAGAGCTAAAATTAGCATGTTTAAAGTGATTTTCATGCTTCCAGGGGCTCGGGAAGTGAAATAAATACCATTTGGAGGCATTTAATGTTCGAGCAAAAACGGCTGATTTTCCACAAAAGAGATAACACCCCCCCATTACGTCATGCTTCAGAAATGTGGAAAATGGTCCGTTTTCAAATGTTTTATTTTTGAACGTCAGTTCACATTTGTAGGTGGATCATCAGTGTTAGAGCTAAAATTAGCATATTTAAAGTGATTTTCATGCTTCCAGGGGCTCGGGAAGTTAATTAAATACCATTTGGAGGCATTTAATGTTCGAGCAAAAACGGCTGATTTTCGACAAAAGAGATAACACCCCCCCATTACGTCATGCTTCAGAAATGTGGAAAATGGTCCGTTTTCAAATGTTTTATTTTTGAACGTCAGTTCACATTTGTAGGTGGATCATCAGTGTAGAGCTAAAATTAGCATGTTTAAAGTGATTTTCATGCTTCCAGGGGCCCAAAACACAAGATTTATGGAATGGTTAAAAGTGCATGAAAATGGCCAATTTACTCACTCTGAGTTCTCAAAAAGGGTTTCTTCACCCCGGGAAGTTAATTAAATACCATTTGGAGGCATTTAATGTTCGAGCAAAAACGGCTGATTTTCGACAAAAGAGATAACACCCTCCCATTACGTCATGCTTCAGAAATGTGGAAAATGGTCCGTTTTCAAATGTTTTATTTTTGAACGTCAGTTCACATTTTTAGGTGGATCATCAGTGTTAGAGCTAAAATTAGCATGTTTAAAGTGATTTTCATGCTTCCAGGGGCTCGGGAAGTTAATTAAATACCATTTGGAGGCATTTAATGTTCGAGCAAAAACGGCTGATTTTCGACAAAAGAGATAACACCCTCCCATTATGTCATGCTTCAGAAATGTGGAAAATGGTCC
Source organism: Lissotriton vulgaris (assembly GCF_964263255.1). Taxonomy (NCBI): domain Eukaryota; kingdom Metazoa; phylum Chordata; class Amphibia; order Caudata; family Salamandridae; genus Lissotriton; species Lissotriton vulgaris. The sequence continues at coordinate 64,090 of NW_028255335.1, forward strand.
GTTTTCAAATGTTTTATTTTTGAACGTCAGTTCACATTTGTAGGTGGATCATCAGTGTTAGAGCTAAAATTAGCATGTTTAAAGTGATTTTCATGCTTCCAGGGGCTCGGGAAGTTAATTAAATACCATTTGGAGGCATTTAATGTTCGAGCAAAAACGGCTGATTTTCGACAAAAGAGATAACACCCCCCCATTACGTCATGCTTCAGAAATGTGGAAAATGGTCCGTTTTCAAATGTTTTATTTTTGAACGTCAGTTCACATTTGTAGGTGGATCATCAGTGTTAGAGCTAAAATTAGCATGTTTAAAGTGATTTTCATGCTTCCAGGGGCTCGGGAAGTGAAATAAATACCATTTGGAGGCATTTAATGTTCGAGCAAAAACGGCTGATTTTCCACAAAAGAGATAACACCCCCCCATTACGTCATGCTTCAGAAATGTGGAAAATGGTCAGTTTTCAAATGTTTTATTTTTGAACGTCAGTTCACATTTGTAGGTGGATCATCAGTGTTAGAGCTAAAATTAGCATGTTTAAAGTGATTTTCATGCTTCCAGGGGCTCGGGAAGTTAATTAAATATCATTTGGAGGCATTTAATGTTTGAGCAAAAACGGCTGATTTTCGACAAAAGAGATAACACCCCCCCATTACGTCATGCTTCAGAAATGTGGAAAATGGTCCGTTTTCAAATGTTTTATTTTTGAACGTCAGTTCACATTTGTAGGTGGATCATCAGTGTTAGAGCTAAAATTAGCATGTTTAAAGTGATTGTCATGCTTCCAGGGGCTCGGGAAGTGAAATAAATACCATTTGGAGGCATTTAATGTTCGAGCAAAAACGGCTGATTTTCCACAAAAGAGATAACACCCCCCCATTACGTCATGCTTCAGAAATGTGGAAAATGGTCCGTTTTCAAATGTTTTATTTTTGAACGTCAGTTCACATTTGTAGGTGGATCATCAGTGTTAGAGCTAAAATTAGCATGTTTAAAGTGATTTTCATGCTTCCAGGGGCTCGGGAAGTTAATTAAATACCATTTGGAGGCATTTAATGTTCGAGCAAAAACGGCTGATTTTCGACAAAAGAGATAACACCCCCCCATTACGTCATGCTTCAGAAATGTGGAAAATGGTCCGTTTTCAAATGTTTTATTTTTGAACGTCAGTTCACATTTGTAGGTGGATCATCAGTGTTAGAGCTAAAATTAGCATGTTTAAAGTGATTTTCATGCTTCCAGGGGCCCAAAACACAAGATTTATGGAATGGTTAAAAGTGCATGAAAATGGCCAATTTACTCACTCTGAGTTCTCAAAAAGGGTTTCTTCACCCCGGGAAGTTAATTAAATACCATTTGGAGGCATTTAATGTTAGAGCAAAAACGGCTGATTTTCAACAAAAGAGATAACACCCCCCCATTACGTCATGCTTCAGAAATGTGGAAAATGGTCCGTTTTCAAATGTTTTATTTTTGAACGTCAGTTCACATTTGTAGGTGGATCATCAGTGTTAGAGCTAAAATTAGCATGTTTAAAGTGATTTTCATGCTTCCAGGGGCCCAAAACACAAGATTTATGGAATGGTTAAAAGTGCATGAAAATGGCCAATTTACTCACTCTGAGTTCTCAAAAAGGGTTTCTTCACCCCGGGAAGTTAATTAAATACCATTTGGAGGCATTTAATGTTCGAGCAAAAAAGGCTGATTTTCCACAAAAGAGATAACACCCCCCCATTACGTCATGCTTCAGAAATGTGGAAAATGGTCCGTTTTCAAATGTTTTATTTTTGAACGTCAGTTCACATTTGTAGGTGGATCATCAGTGTTAGAGCTAAAATTAGCATGTTTAAAGTGATTTTCATGCTTCCAGGGGCTCGGGAAGTTAATTAAATACCATTTGGAGGCATTTAATGTTCGAGCAAAAACGGCTGATTTTCGACAAAAGAGATAACACCCCCCCATTATGTCATGCTTCAGAAATGTGGAAAATGGTCCGTTTTCAAATGTTTTATTTTTGAACGTCAGTTCACATTTGTAGGTGGATCATCAGTGTTAGAGCTAAAATTAGCATGTTTAAAGTGATTTTCATGCTTCCAGGGGCTCGGGAAGTTAATTAAATACCATTTGGAGGCATTTAATGTTCGAGCAAAAACGGCTGATTTTCGACAAAAGAGATAACACCCCCCCATTACGTCATGCTTCAGAAATGTGGAAAATGGTCCGTTTTCAAATGTTTTATTTTTGAACGTCAGTTCACATTTGTAGGTGGATCATCAGTGTTAGAGCTAAAATTAGCATGTTTAAAGTGATTTTCATGCTTCCAGGGGCCCAAAACACAAGATTTATGGAATGGTTAAAAGTGCATGAAAATGGCCAATTTACTCACTCTGAGTTCTCAAAAAGGGTTTCTTCACCCCGGGAAGTTAATTAAATACCATTTGGAGGCATTTAATGTTAGAGCAAAAACGGCTGATTTTCGACAAAAGAGATAACACCCCCCCATTACGTCATGCTTCAGAAATGTGGAAAATGGTCCGTTTTCAAATGTTTTATTTTTGAACGTCAGTTCACATTTGTAGGTGGATCATCAGTGTTAGAGCTAAAATTAGCATGTTTAAAGTGATTTTCATGCTTCCAGGGGCTCGGGAAGTTAATTAAATACCATTTGGAGGCATTTAATGTTCGAGCAAAAACGGCTGATTTTCGACAAAAGAGATAACACCCTCCCATTACGTCATGCTTCAGAAATGTGGAAAATGGTCCGTTTTCAAATGTTTTATTTTTGAACGTCAGTTCACATTTGTAGGTGGATCATCAGTGTTTGAGCTAAAATTAGCATGTTTAAAGTGATTTTCATGCTTCCAGGGGCTCGGGAAGTTAATTAAATACCATTTGGAGGCATTTAATGTTCGAGCAAAAACGGCTGATTTTCGACAAAAGAGATAACACCCCCCCATTACGTCATGCTTCAGAAATGTGGAAAATGGTCCGTTTTCAAATGTTTTATTTTTGAACGTCAGTTCACATTTGTAGGTGGATCATCAGTGTTAGAGCTAAAATTAGCATGTTTAAAGTGATTTTCATGCTTCCAGGGGCTCGGGAAGTTAATTAAATATCATTTGGAGGCATTTAATGTTTGAGCAAAAACGGCTGATTTTCGACAAAAGAGATAACACCCCCCCATTACGTCATGCTTCAGAAATGTGGAAAATGGTCCGTTTTCAAATGTTTTATTTTTGAACGTCAGTTCACATTTGTAGGTGGATCATCAGTGTTAGAGCTAAAATTAGCATGTTTAAAGTGATTTTCATGCTTCCAGGGGCTCGGGAAGTGAAATAAATACCATTTGGAGGCATTTAATGTTCGAGCAAAAACGGCTGATTTTCCACAAAAGAGATAACACCCCCCCATTACGTCATGCTTCAGAAATGTGGAAAATGGTCCGTTTTCAAATGTTTTATTTTTGAACGTCAGTTCACATTTGTAGGTGGATCATCAGTGTTAGAGCTAAAATTAGCATGTTTAAAGTGATTTTCATGCTTCCAGGGGCTCGGGAAGTTAATTAAATACCATTTGGAGGCATTTAATGTTCGAGCAAAAACGGCTGATTTTCGACAAAAGAGATAACACCCCCCCATTACGTCATGCTTCAGAAATGTGGAAAATGGTCCGTTTTCAAATGTTTTATTTTTGAACGTCAGTTCACATTTGTAGGTGGATCATCAGTGTTAGAGCTAAAATTAGCATGTTTAAAATGATTTTCATGCTTCCAGGGGCCCAAAACACAAGATTTATGGAATGGTTAAAAGTGCATGAAAATGGCCAATTTACTCACTCTGAGTTCTCAAAAAGGGTTTCTTCACCCCGGGAAGTTAATTAAATACCATTTGGAGGCATTTAATGTTAGAGCAAAAACGGCTGATTTTCGACAAAAGAGATAACACCCCCCCATTACGTCATGCTTCAGAAATGTGGAAAATGGTCCGTTTTCAAATGTTTTATTTTTGAACGTCAGTTCACATTTGTAGGTGGATCATCAGTGTTAGAGCTAAAATTAGCATGTTTAAAGTGATTTTCATGCTTCCAGGGGCTCGGGAAGTTAATTAAATACCATTTGGAGGCATTTAATGTTCGAGCAAAAACGGCTGATTTTCGACAAAAGAGATAACACCCTCCCATTACGTCATGCTTCAGAAATGTGGAAAATGGTCCGTTTTCAAATGTTTTATTTTTGAACGTCAGTTCACATTTGTAGGTGGATCATCAGTGTTTGAGCTAAAATTAGCATGTTTAAAGTGATTATCATGCTTCCAGGGGCTTGGGAAGTTAATTAAATACCATTTGGAGGCATTTAATGTTCGAGCAAAAACGGCTGATTTTCGACAAAAGAGATAACACCCCCCCATTACGTCATGCTTCAGAAATGTGGAAAATGGTCCGTTTTCAAATGTTTTATTTTTGAACGTCAGTTCACATTTGTAGGTGGATCATCAGTGTTAGAGCTAAAATTAGCATGTTTAAAGTGATTTTCATGCTTCCAGGGGCTCGGGAAGTGAAATAAATACCATTTGGAGGCATTTAATGTTCGAGCAAAAACGGCTGATTTTCCACAAAAGAGATAACACCCCCCCATTACGTCATGCTTCAGAAATGTGGAAAATGGTCAGTTTTCAAATGTTTTATTTTTGAACGTCAGTTCACATTTGTAGGTGGATCATCAGTGTTAGAGCTAAAATTAGCATGTTTAAAGTGATTTTCATGCTTCCAGGGGCTCGGGAAGTTAATTAAATATCATTTGGAGGCATTTAATGTTTGAGCAAAAACGGCTGATTTTCGACAAAAGAGATAACACCCCCCCATTACGTCATGCTTCAGAAATGTGGAAAATGGTCCGTTTTCAAATGTTTTATTTTTGAACGTCAGTTCACATTTGTAGGTGGATCATCAGTGTTAGAGCTAAAATTAGCATGTTTAAAGTGATTTTCATGCTTCCAGGGGCTCGGGAAGTGAAATAAATACCATTTGGAGGCATTTAATGTTCGAGCAAAAACGGCTGATTTTCCACAAAAGAGATAACACCCCCCCATTACGTCATGCTTCAGAAATGTAGAAAATGGTCCGTTTTCAAATGTTTTATTTTTGAACGTCAGTTCACATTTGTAGGTGGATCATCAGTGTTAGAGCTAAAATTAGCATGTTTAAAGTGATTTTCATGCTTCCAGGGGCTCGGGAAGTTAATTAAATACCATTTGGAGGCATTTAATGTTTGAGCAAAAACGGCTGATTTTCGACAAAAGAGATAACACCCCCCCCATTACGTCATGCTTCAGAAATGTGGAAAATGGTCCGTTTTCAAATGTTTTATTTTTGAACGTCAGTTCACATTTGTAGGTGGATCATCAGTGTTAGAGCTAAAATTAGCATGTTTAAAGTGATTTTCATGCTTCCAGGGGCCCAAAACACAAGATTTATGGAATGGTTAAAAGTGCATGAAAATGGCCAATTTACTCACTCGGAGTTCTCAAAAAGGGTTTCTTCACCCCGGGAAGTTAATTAAATACCATTTGGAGGCATTTAATGTTCGAACAAAAACGGCTGATTTTCGGCAAAAGAGATAACACCCCCCCATTACGTCATGCTTCAGAAATGTGGAAAATGGTCAGTTTTCCAAATGTTTTATTTTTGAACGTCAGTTCACATTTGTAGGTGGATCATCAGTGTTAGAGCTAAAATTAGCATGTTTAAAGTGATTTTCATGCTTCCAGGGGCTCGGGAAGTGAAATAAATACCATTTGGAGGCATTTAATGTTCGAGCAAAAACGGCTGATTTTCCACAAAAGAGATAACACCCCCCCATTACGTCATGCTTCAGAAATGTGGAAAATGGTCCGTTTTCAAATGTTTTATTTTTGAACGTCAGTTCACATTTGTAGGTGGATCATCAGTGTTAGAGCTAAAATTAGCATGTTTAAAGTGATTTTCATGCTTCCAGGGGCTCGGGAAGTTAATTAAATACCATTTGGAGGCATTTAATGTTCGAGCAAAAACGGCTGATTTTCGACAAAAGAGATAACACCCCCCCATTACGTCATGCTTCAGAAATGTGGAAAATGGTCCGTTTTCAAATGTTTTATTTTTGAACGTCAGTTCACATTTGTAGGTGGATCATCAGTGTTAGAGCTAAAATTAGCATGTTTAAAGTGATTTTCATGCTTCCAGGGGCCCAAAACACAAGATTTATGGAATGGTTAAAAGTGCATGAAAATGGCCAATTTACTCACTCTGAGTTCTCAAAAAGGGTTTCTTCACCCCGGGAAGTTAATTAAATACCATTTGGAGGCATTTAATGTTAGAGCAAAAACGGCTGATTTTCGACAAAAGAGATAACACCCCCCCATTACGTCATGCTTCAGAAATGTGGAAAATTGTCCGTTTTCAAATGTTTTATTTTTGAACGTCAGTTCACATTTGTAGGTGGATCATCAGTGTTAGAGCTAAAATTAGCATGTTTAAAGTGATTTTCATGCTTCCAGGGGCCCAAAACACAAGATTTATGGAATGGTTAAAAGTGCATGAAAATGGCCAATTTACTCACTCTGAGTTCTCAAAAAGGGTTTCTTCACCCCGGGAAGTTAATTAAATACCATTTGGAGGCATTTAATGTTCGAGCAAAAACGGCTGATTTTCGACAAAAAAGATAACACCCTCCCATTACGTCATGCTTCAGAAATGTGGAAAATGGTCCGTTTTCAAATGTTTTATTTTTGAACGTCAGTTCACATTTGTAGGTGGATCATCAGTGTTAGAGCTAAAATTAGCATGTTTAAAGTGATTTTCATGCTTCCAGGGGCTCGGGAAGTTAATTAAATACCATTTGGAGGAATTTAATGTTCGAGCAAAAACGGCTGATTTTCGACAAAAGAGATAACACCCCCCCATTACGTCATGCTTCAGAAATGTGGAAAATGGTCCGTTTTCAAATGTTTTATTTTTGAACGTCAGTTCACATTTGTAGGTGGATCATCAGTGTTAGAGCTAAAATTAGCATGTTTAAAGTGATTTTCATGCTTCCAGGGGCTCGGGAAGTGAAATAAATACCATTTGGAGGCATTTAATGTTCGAGCAAAAACGGCTGATTTTCCACAAAAGAGATAACACCCCCCCATTACATCATGCTTCAGAAATGTGGAAAATGGTCAGTTTTCAAATGTTTTATTTTTGAACGTCAGTTCACATTTGTAGGTGGATCATCAGTGTTAGAGCTAAAATTAGCATGTTTAAAGTGATTTTCATGCTTCCAGGGGCTCGGGAAGTTAATTAAATATCATTTGGAGGCATTTAATGTTTGAGCAAAAACGGCTGATTTTCGACAAAAGAGATAACACCCCCCCATTACGTCATGCTTCAGAAATGTGGAAAATGGTCCGTTTTCAAATGTTTTATTTTTGAACGTCAGTTCACATTTGTAGGTGGATCATCAGTGTTAGAGCTAAAATTAGCATGTTTAAAGTGATTTTCATGCTTCCAGGGGCTCGGGAAGTGAAATAAATACCATTTGGAGGCATTTAATGTTCGAGCAAAAACGGCTGATTTTCGACAAAAGAGATAACACCCCCCCATTACGTCATGCTTCAGAAATGTGGAAAATGGTCCGTTTTCAAATGTTTTATTTTTGAACGTCAGTTCACATTTGTAGGTGGATCATCAGTGTTAGAGCTAAAATTAGCATGTTTAAAGTGATTTTCATGCTTCCAGGGGCCCAAAACACAAGATTTATGGAATGGTTAAAAGTGCATGAAAATGGCCAATTTACTCACTCTGAGTTCTCAAAAAGGGTTTCTTCACCCCGGGAAGTTAATTAAATACCATTTGGAGGCATTTAATGTTCGAGCAAAAACGGCTGATTTTCGACAAAAGAGATAACACCCCCCCATTACGTCATGCTTCAGAAATGTGGAAAATGGTCCGTTTTCAAATGTTTTATTTTTGAACGTCAGTTCACATTTGTAGGTGGATCATCAGTGTTAGAGCTAAAATTAGCATGTTTAAAGTGATTTTCATGCTTCCAGGGGCTCGGGAAGTTAATTAAATACCATTTGGAGGCATTTAATGTTCGAGCAAAAACGGCTGATTTTCGACAAAAGAGATAACACCCCCCCATTACGTCATGCTTCAGAAATGTGGAAAATGGTCCGTTTTCAAATGTTTTATTTTTGAACGTCAGTTCACATTTGTAGGTGGATCATCAGTGTTAGAGCTAAAATTAGCATGTTTAAAGTGATTTTCATGCTTCCAGGGGCTCGGGAAGTGAAATAAATACCATTTGGAGGCATTTAATGTTCGAGCAAAAACGGCTGATTTTCCACAAAAGAGATAACACCCCCCCATTACGTCATGCTTCAGAAATGTGGAAAATGGTCAGTTTTCAAATGTTTTATTTTTGAACGTCAGTTCACATTTGTAGGTGGATCATCACTGTTAGAGCTAAAATTAGCATGTTTAAAGTGATTTTCATGCTTCCAGGGGCTCGGGAAGTTAATTAAATATCATTTGGAGGCATTTAATGTTTGAGCAAAAACGGCTGATTTTCGACAAAAGAGATAACACCCCCCCATTACGTCATGCTTCAGAAATGTGGAAAATGGTCCGTTTTCAAATGTTTTATTTTTGAACGTCAGTTCACATTTGTAGGTGGATCATCAGTGTTAGAGCTAAAATTAGCATGTTTAAAGTGATTTTCATGCTTCCAGGGGCTCGGGAAGTGAAATAAATACCATTTGGAGGCATTTAATGTTCGAGCAAAAACGGCTGATTTTCCACAAAAGAGATAACACCCCCCCATTACGTCATGCTTCAGAAATGTGGAAAATGGTCAGTTTTCAAATGTTTTATTTTTGAACGTCAGTTCACATTTGTAGGTGGATCATCAGTGTTAGAGCTAAAATTAGCATATTTAAAGTGATTTTCATGCTTCCAGGGGCTCGGGAAGTTAATTAAATACCATTTGGAGGCATTTAATGTTCGAGCAAAAACGGCTGATTTTCGACAAAAGAGATAACACCCCCCCATTACGTCATGCTTCAGAAATGTGGAAAATGGTCCGTTTTCAAATGTTTTATTTTTGAACGTCAGTTCACATTTGTAGGTGGATCATCAGTGTAGAGCTAAAATTAGCATGTTTAAAGTGATTTTCATGCTTCCAGGGGCCCAAAACACAAGATTTATGGAATGGTTAAAAGTGCATGAAAATGGCCAATTTACTCACTCTGAGTTCTCAAAAAGGGTTTCTTCACCCCGGGAAGTTAATTAAATACCATTTGGAGGCATTTAATGTTCGAGCAAAAACGGCTGATTTTCGACAAAAGAGATAACACCCTCCCATTACGTCATGCTTCAGAAATGTGGAAAATGGTCCGTTTTCAAATGTTTTATTTTTGAACGTCAGTTCACATTTTTAGGTGGATCATCAGTGTTAGAGCTAAAATTAGCATGTTTAAAGTGATTTTCATGCTTCCAGGGGCTCGGGAAGTTAATTAAATACCATTTGGAGGCATTTAATGTTCGAGCAAAAACGGCTGATTTTCGACAAAAGAGATAACACCCTCCCATTATGTCATGCTTCAGAAATGTGGAAAATGGTCCGTTTTCAAATGTTTTATTTTTGAACGTCAGTTCACATTTGTAGGTGGATCATCAGTGTTAGAGCTAAAATTAGCATGTTTAAAGTGATTTTCATGCTTCCAGGGGCTCGGGAAGTTAATTAAATACCATTTGGAGGCATTTAATGTTCGAGCAAAAACGGCTGATTTTCGACAAAAGAGATAACACCCCCCCATTACGTCATGCTTCAGAAATGTGGAAAATGGTCCGTTTTCAAATGTTTTATTTTTGAACGTCAGTTCACATTTGTAGGTGGATCATCAGTGTTAGAGCTAAAATTAGCATGTTTAAAGTGATTTTCATGCTTCCAGGGGCTCGGGAAGTGAAATAAATACCATTTGGAGGCATTTAATGTTCGAGCAAAAACGGCTGATTTTCCACAAAAGAGATAACACCCCCCCATTACGTCATGCTTCAGAAATGTGGAAAATGGTCAGTTTTCAAATGTTTTATTTTTGAACGTCAGTTCACATTTGTAGGTGGATCATCACTGTTAGAGCTAAAATTAGCATGTTTAAAGTGATTTTCATGCTTCCAGGGGCTCGGGAAGTTAATTAAATATCATTTGGAGGCATTTAATGTTTGAGCAAAAACGGCTGATTTTCGACAAAAGAGATAACACCCCCCCCATTACGTCATGCTTCAGAAATGTGGAAAATGGTCCGTTTTCAAATGTTTTATTTTTGAACGTCAGTTCACATTTGTAGGTGGATCATCAGTGTTAGAGCTAAAATTAGCATGTTTAAAGTGATTTTCATGCTTCCAGGGGCTCGGGAAGTGAAATAAATACCATTTGGAGGCATTTAATGTTCGAGCAAAAACGGCTGATTTTCCACAAAAGAGATAACACCCCCCCATTACGTCATGCTTCAGAAATGTGGAAAATGGTCCGTTTTCAAATGTTTTATTTTTGAACGTCAGTTCACATTTGTAGGTGGATCATCAGTGTTAGAGCTAAAATTAGCATATTTAAAGTGATTTTCATGCTTCCAGGGGCTCGGGAAGTTAATTAAATACCATTTGGAGGCATTTAATGTTCGAGCAAAAACGGCTGATTTTCGACAAAAGAGATAACACCCCCCCATTACGTCATGCTTCAGAAATGTGGAAAATGGTCCGTTTTCAAATGTTTTATTTTTGAACGTCAGTTCACATTTGTAGGTGGATCATCAGTGTAGAGCTAAAATTAGCATGTTTAAAGTGATTTTCATGCTTCCAGGGGCCCAAAACACAAGATTTATGGAATGGTTAAAAGTGCATGAAAATGGCCAATTTACTCACTCTGAGTTCTCAAAAAGGGTTTCTTCACCCCGGGAAGTTAATTAAATACCATTTGGAGGCATTTAATGTTCGAGCAAAAACGGCTGATTTTCGACAAAAGAGATAACACCCTCCCATTACGTCATGCTTCAGAAATGTGGAAAATGGTCCGTTTTCAAATGTTTTATTTTTGAACGTCAGTTCACATTTTTAGGTGGATCATCAGTGTTAGAGCTAAAATTAGCATGTTTAAAGTGATTTTCATGCTTCCAGGGGCTCGGGAAGTTAATTAAATACCATTTGGAGGCATTTAATGTTCGAGCAAAAACGGCTGATTTTCGACAAAAGAGATAACACCCTCCCATTATGTCATGCTTCAGAAATGTGGAAAATGGTCCGTTTTCAAATGTTTTATTTTTGAACGTCAGTTCACATTTGTAGGTGGATCATCAGTGTTAGAGCTAAAATTAGCATGTTTAAAGTGATTTTCATGCTTCCAGGGGCTCGGGAAGTTAATTAAATACCATTTGGAGGCATTTAATGTTCGAGCAAAAACGGCTGATTTTCGACAAAAGAGATAACACCCCCCCATTACGTCATGCTTCAGAAATGTGGAAAATGGTCCGTTTTCAAATGTTTTATTTTTGAACGTCAGTTCACATTTGTAGGTGGATCATCAGTGTTAGAGCTAAAATTAGCATGTTTAAAGTGATTTTCATGCTTCCAGGGGCTCGGGAAGTGAAATAAATACCATTTGGAGGCATTTAATGTTCGAGCAAAAACGGCTGATTTTCCACAAAAGAGATAACACCCCCCCATTACGTCATGCTTCAGAAATGTGGAAAATGGTCAGTTTTCAAATGTTTTATTTTTGAACGTCAGTTCACATTTGTAGGTGGATCATCAGTGTTAGAGCTAAAATTAGCATGTTTAAAGTGATTTTCATGCTTCCAGGGGCTCGGGAAGTTAATTAAATATCATTTGGAGGCATTTAATGTTTGAGCAAAAACGGCTGATTTTCGACAAAAGAGATAACACCCCCCCATTACGTCATGCTTCAGAAATGTGGAAAATGGTCCGTTTTCAAATGTTTTATTTTTGAACGTCAGTTCACATTTGTAGGTGGATCATCAGTGTTAGAGCTAAAATTAGCATGTTTAAAGTGATTGTCATGCTTCCAGGGGCTCGGGAAGTGAAATAAATACCATTTGGAGGCATTTAATGTTCGAGCAAAAACGGCTGATTTTCCACAAAAGAGATAACACCCCCCCATTACGTCATGCTTCAGAAATGTGGAAAATGGTCCGTTTTCAAATGTTTTATTTTTGAACGTCAGTTCACATTTGTAGGTGGATCATCAGTGTTAGAGCTAAAATTAGCATGTTTAAAGTGATTTTCATGCTTCCAGGGGCTCGGGAAGTTAATTAAATACCATTTGGAGGCATTTAATGTTCGAGCAAAAACGGCTGATTTTCGACAAAAGAGATAACACCCCCCCATTACGTCATGCTTCAGAAATGTGGAAAATGGTCCGTTTTCAAATGTTTTATTTTTGAACGTCAGTTCACATTTGTAGGTGGATCATCAGTGTTAGAGCTAAAATTAGCATGTTTAAAGTGATTTTCATGCTTCCAGGGGCTCGGGAAGTGAAATAAATACCATTTGGAGGCATTTAATGTTCGAGCAAAAACGGCTGATTTTCCACAAAAGAGATAACACCCCCCCATTACGTCATGCTTCAGAAATGTGGAAAATGGTCAGTTTTCAAATGTTTTATTTTTGAACGTCAGTTCACATTTGTAGGTGGATCATCAGTGTTAGAGCTAAAATTAGCATATTTAAAGTGATTTTCATGCTTCCAGGGGCTCGGGAAGTTAATTAAATACCATTTGGAGGCATTTAATGTTCGAGCAAAAACGGCTGATTTTCGACAAAAGAGATAACACCCCCCCATTACGTCATGCTTCAGAAATGTGGAAAATGGTCCGTTTTCAAATGTTTTATTTTTGAACGTCAGTTCACATTTGTAGGTGGATCATCAGTGTAGAGCTAAAATTAGCATGTTTAAAGTGATTTTCATGCTTCCAGGGGCCCAAAACACAAGATTTATGGAATGGTTAAAAGTGCATGAAAATGGCCAATTTACTCACTCTGAGTTCTCAAAAAGGGTTTCTTCACCCCGGGAAGTTAATTAAATACCATTTGGAGGCATTTAATGTTCGAGCAAAAACGGCTGATTTTCGACAAAAGAGATAACACCCTCCCATTACGTCATGCTTCAGAAATGTGGAAAATGGTCCGTTTTCAAATGTTTTATTTTTGAACGTCAGTTCACATTTTTAGGTGGATCATCAGTGTTAGAGCTAAAATTAGCATGTTTAAAGTGATTTTCATGCTTCCAGGGGCTCGGGAAGTTAATTAAATACCATTTGGAGGCATTTAATGTTCGAGCAAAAACGGCTGATTTTCGACAAAAGAGATAACACCCTCCCATTATGTCATGCTTCAGAAATGTGGAAAATGGTCCGTTTTCAAATGTTTTATTTTTGAACGTCAGTTCACATTTGTAGGTGGATCATCAGTGTTAGAGCTAAAATTAGCATGTTTAAAGTGATTTTCATGCTTCCAGGGGCTCGGGAAGTTAATTAAATACCATTTGGAGGCATTTAATGTTCGAGCAAAAACGGCTGATTTTCGACAAAAGAGATAACACCCCCCCATTACGTCATGCTTCAGAAATGTGGAAAATGGTCCGTTTTCAAATGTTTTATTTTTGAACGTCAGTTCACATTTGTAGGTGGATCATCAGTGTTAGAGCTAAAATTAGCATGTTTAAAGTGATTTTCATGCTTCCAGGGGCTCGGGAAGTGAAATAAATACCATTTGGAGGCATTTAATGTTCGAGCAAAAACGGCTGATTTTCCACAAAAGAGATAACACCCCCCCATTACGTCATGCTTCAGAAATGTGGAAAATGGTCAGTTTTCAAATGTTTTATTTTTGAACGTCAGTTCACATTTGTAGGTGGATCATCACTGTTAGAGCTAAAATTAGCATGTTTAAAGTGATTTTCATGCTTCCAGGGGCTCGGGAAGTTAATTAAATATCATTTGGAGGCATTTAATGTTTGAGCAAAAACGGCTGATTTTCGACAAAAGAGATAACACCCCCCCCATTACGTCATGCTTCAGAAATGTGGAAAATGGTCCGTTTTCAAATGTTTTATTTTTGAACGTCAGTTCACATTTGTAGGTGGATCATCAGTGTTAGAGCTAAAATTAGCATGTTTAAAGTGATTTTCATGCTTCCAGGGGCTCGGGAAGTGAAATAAATACCATTTGGAGGCATTTAATGTTCGAGCAAAAACGGCTGATTTTCCACAAAAGAGATAACACCCCCCCATTACGTCATGCTTCAGAAATGTGGAAAATGGTCCGTTTTCAAATGTTTTATTTTTGAACGTCAGTTCACATTTGTAGGTGGATCATCAGTGTTAGAGCTAAAATTAGCATATTTAAAGTGATTTTCATGCTTCCAGGGGCTCGGGAAGTTAATTAAATACCATTTGGAGGCATTTAATGTTCGAGCAAAAACGGCTGATTTTCGACAAAAGAGATAACACCCCCCCATTACGTCATGCTTCAGAAATGTGGAAAATGGTCCGTTTTCAAATGTTTTATTTTTGAACGTCAGTTCACATTTGTAGGTGGATCATCAGTGTAGAGCTAAAATTAGCATGTTTAAAGTGATTTTCATGCTTCCAGGGGCCCAAAACACAAGATTTATGGAATGGTTAAAAGTGCATGAAAATGGCCAATTTACTCACTCTGAGTTCTCAAAAAGGGTTTCTTCACCCCGGGAAGTTAATTAAATACCATTTGGAGGCATTTAATGTTCGAGCAAAAACGGCTGATTTTCGACAAAAGAGATAACACCCTCCCATTACGTCATGCTTCAGAAATGTGGAAAATGGTCCGTTTTCAAATGTTTTATTTTTGAACGTCAGTTCACATTTTTAGGTGGATCATCAGTGTTAGAGCTAAAATTAGCATGTTTAAAGTGATTTTCATGCTTCCAGGGGCTCGGGAAGTTAATTAAATACCATTTGGAGGCATTTAATGTTCGAGCAAAAACGGCTGATTTTCGACAAAAGAGATAACACCCTCCCATTATGTCATGCTTCAGAAATGTGGAAAATGGTCCGTTTTCAAATGTTTTATTTTTGAACGTCAGTTCACATTTGTAGGTGGATCATCAGTGTTAGAGCTAAAATTAGCATGTTTAAAGTGATTTTCATGCTTCCAGGGGCTCGGGAAGTTAATTAAATACCATTTGGAGGCATTTAATGTTCGAGCAAAAACGGCTGATTTTCGACAAAAGAGATAACACCCCCCCATTACGTCATGCTTCAGAAATGTGGAAAATGGTCCGTTTTCAAATGTTTTATTTTTGAACGTCAGTTCACATTTGTAGGTGGATCATCAGTGTTAGAGCTAAAATTAGCATGTTTAAAGTGATTTTCATGCTTCCAGGGGCTCGGGAAGTGAAATAAATACCATTTGGAGGCATTTAATGTTCGAGCAAAAACGGCTGATTTTCCACAAAAGAGATAACACCCCCCCATTACGTCATGCTTCAGAAATGTGGAAAATGGTCAGTTTTCAAATGTTTTATTTTTGAACGTCAGTTCACATTTGTAGGTGGATCATCAGTGTTAGAGCTAAAATTAGCATGTTTAAAGTGATTTTCATGCTTCCAGGGGCTCGGGAAGTTAATTAAATATCATTTGGAGGCATTTAATGTTTGAGCAAAAACGGCTGATTTTCGACAAAAGAGATAACACCCCCCCATTACGTCATGCTTCAGAAATGTGGAAAATGGTCCGTTTTCAAATGTTTTATTTTTGAACGTCAGTTCACATTTGTAGGTGGATCATCAGTGTTAGAGCTAAAATTAGCATGTTTAAAGTGATTGTCATGCTTCCAGGGGCTCGGGAAGTGAAATAAATACCATTTGGAGGCATTTAATGTTCGAGCAAAAACGGCTGATTTTCCACAAAAGAGATAACACCCCCCCATTACGTCATGCTTCAGAAATGTGGAAAATGGTCCGTTTTCAAATGTTTTATTTTTGAACGTCAGTTCACATTTGTAGGTGGATCATCAGTGTTAGAGCTAAAATTAGCATGTTTAAAGTGATTTTCATGCTTCCAGGGGCTCGGGAAGTTAATTAAATACCATTTGGAGGCATTTAATGTTCGAGCAAAAACGGCTGATTTTCGACAAAAGAGATAACACCCCCCCATTACGTCATGCTTCAGAAATGTGGAAAATGGTCCGTTTTCAAATGTTTTATTTTTGAACGTCAGTTCACATTTGTAGGTGGATCATCAGTGTTAGAGCTAAAATTAGCATGTTTAAAGTGATTTTCATGCTTCCAGGGGCCCAAAACACAAGATTTATGGAATGGTTAAAAGTGCATGAAAATGGCCAATTTACTCACTCTGAGTTCTCAAAAAGGGTTTCTTCACCCCGGGAAGTTAATTAAATACCATTTGGAGGCATTTAATGTTAGAGCAAAAACGGCTGATTTTCAACAAAAGAGATAACACCCCCCCATTACGTCATGCTTCAGAAATGTGGAAAATGGTCCGTTTTCAAATGTTTTATTTTTGAACGTCAGTTCACATTTGTAGGTGGATCATCAGTGTTAGAGCTAAAATTAGCATGTTTAAAGTGATTTTCATGCTTCCAGGGGCCCAAAACACAAGATTTATGGAATGGTTAAAAGTGCATGAAAATGGCCAATTTACTCACTCTGAGTTCTCAAAAAGGGTTTCTTCACCCCGGGAAGTTAATTAAATACCATTTGGAGGCATTTAATGTTCGAGCAAAAAAGGCTGATTTTCCACAAAAGAGATAACACCCCCCCATTACGTCATGCTTCAGAAATGTGGAAAATGGTCCGTTTTCAAATGTTTTATTTTTGAACGTCAGTTCACATTTGTAGGTGGATCATCAGTGTTAGAGCTAAAATTAGCATGTTTAAAGTGATTTTCATGCTTCCAGGGGCTCGGGAAGTTAATTAAATACCATTTGGAGGCATTTAATGTTCGAGCAAAAACGGCTGATTTTCGACAAAAGAGATAACACCCCCCCATTATGTCATGCTTCAG
Source organism: Lissotriton vulgaris (assembly GCF_964263255.1). Lineage (NCBI taxonomy): Eukaryota > Metazoa > Chordata > Amphibia > Caudata > Salamandridae > Lissotriton > Lissotriton vulgaris. Next base: position 81,180 of record NW_028255335.1, read on the forward strand.
AAATGTGGAAAATGGTCCGTTTTCAAATGTTTTATTTTTGAACGTCAGTTCACATTTGTAGGTGGATCATCAGTGTTAGAGCTAAAATTAGCATGTTTAAAGTGATTTTCATGCTTCCAGGGGCTCGGGAAGTTAATTAAATACCATTTGGAGGCATTTAATGTTCGAGCAAAAACGGCTGATTTTCGACAAAAGAGATAACACCCCCCCATTACGTCATGCTTCAGAAATGTGGAAAATGGTCCGTTTTCAAATGTTTTATTTTTGAACGTCAGTTCACATTTGTAGGTGGATCATCAGTGTTAGAGCTAAAATTAGCATGTTTAAAGTGATTTTCATGCTTCCAGGGGCCCAAAACACAAGATTTATGGAATGGTTAAAAGTGCATGAAAATGGCCAATTTACTCACTCTGAGTTCTCAAAAAGGGTTTCTTCACCCCGGGAAGTTAATTAAATACCATTTGGAGGCATTTAATGTTAGAGCAAAAACGGCTGATTTTCGACAAAAGAGATAACACCCCCCCATTACGTCATGCTTCAGAAATGTGGAAAATGGTCCGTTTTCAAATGTTTTATTTTTGAACGTCAGTTCACATTTGTAGGTGGATCATCAGTGTTAGAGCTAAAATTAGCATGTTTAAAGTGATTTTCATGCTTCCAGGGGCTCGGGAAGTTAATTAAATACCATTTGGAGGCATTTAATGTTCGAGCAAAAACGGCTGATTTTCGACAAAAGAGATAACACCCTCCCATTACGTCATGCTTCAGAAATGTGGAAAATGGTCCGTTTTCAAATGTTTTATTTTTGAACGTCAGTTCACATTTGTAGGTGGATCATCAGTGTTTGAGCTAAAATTAGCATGTTTAAAGTGATTTTCATGCTTCCAGGGGCTCGGGAAGTTAATTAAATACCATTTGGAGGCATTTAATGTTCGAGCAAAAACGGCTGATTTTCGACAAAAGAGATAACACCCCCCCATTACGTCATGCTTCAGAAATGTGGAAAATGGTCCGTTTTCAAATGTTTTATTTTTGAACGTCAGTTCACATTTGTAGGTGGATCATCAGTGTTAGAGCTAAAATTAGCATGTTTAAAGTGATTTTCATGCTTCCAGGGGCTCGGGAAGTTAATTAAATATCATTTGGAGGCATTTAATGTTTGAGCAAAAACGGCTGATTTTCGACAAAAGAGATAACACCCCCCCATTACGTCATGCTTCAGAAATGTGGAAAATGGTCCGTTTTCAAATGTTTTATTTTTGAACGTCAGTTCACATTTGTAGGTGGATCATCAGTGTTAGAGCTAAAATTAGCATGTTTAAAGTGATTTTCATGCTTCCAGGGGCTCGGGAAGTGAAATAAATACCATTTGGAGGCATTTAATGTTCGAGCAAAAACGGCTGATTTTCCACAAAAGAGATAACACCCCCCCATTACGTCATGCTTCAGAAATGTGGAAAATGGTCCGTTTTCAAATGTTTTATTTTTGAACGTCAGTTCACATTTGTAGGTGGATCATCAGTGTTAGAGCTAAAATTAGCATGTTTAAAGTGATTTTCATGCTTCCAGGGGCTCGGGAAGTTAATTAAATACCATTTGGAGGCATTTAATGTTCGAGCAAAAACGGCTGATTTTCGACAAAAGAGATAACACCCCCCCATTACGTCATGCTTCAGAAATGTGGAAAATGGTCCGTTTTCAAATGTTTTATTTTTGAACGTCAGTTCACATTTGTAGGTGGATCATCAGTGTTAGAGCTAAAATTAGCATGTTTAAAATGATTTTCATGCTTCCAGGGGCCCAAAACACAAGATTTATGGAATGGTTAAAAGTGCATGAAAATGGCCAATTTACTCACTCTGAGTTCTCAAAAAGGGTTTCTTCACCCCGGGAAGTTAATTAAATACCATTTGGAGGCATTTAATGTTAGAGCAAAAACGGCTGATTTTCGACAAAAGAGATAACACCCCCCCATTACGTCATGCTTCAGAAATGTGGAAAATGGTCCGTTTTCAAATGTTTTATTTTTGAACGTCAGTTCACATTTGTAGGTGGATCATCAGTGTTAGAGCTAAAATTAGCATGTTTAAAGTGATTTTCATGCTTCCAGGGGCTCGGGAAGTTAATTAAATACCATTTGGAGGCATTTAATGTTCGAGCAAAAACGGCTGATTTTCGACAAAAGAGATAACACCCTCCCATTACGTCATGCTTCAGAAATGTGGAAAATGGTCCGTTTTCAAATGTTTTATTTTTGAACGTCAGTTCACATTTGTAGGTGGATCATCAGTGTTTGAGCTAAAATTAGCATGTTTAAAGTGATTTTCATGCTTCCAGGGGCTTGGGAAGTTAATTAAATACCATTTGGAGGCATTTAATGTTCGAGCAAAAACGGCTGATTTTCGACAAAAGAGATAACACCCCCCCATTACGTCATGCTTCAGAAATGTGGAAAATGGTCCGTTTTCAAATGTTTTATTTTTGAACGTCAGTTCACATTTGTAGGTGGATCATCAGTGTTAGAGCTAAAATTAGCATGTTTAAAGTGATTTTCATGCTTCCAGGGGCTCGGGAAGTGAAATAAATACCATTTGGAGGCATTTAATGTTCGAGCAAAAACGGCTGATTTTCCACAAAAGAGATAACACCCCCCCATTACGTCATGCTTCAGAAATGTGGAAAATGGTCAGTTTTCAAATGTTTTATTTTTGAACGTCAGTTCACATTTGTAGGTGGATCATCAGTGTTAGAGCTAAAATTAGCATGTTTAAAGTGATTTTCATGCTTCCAGGGGCTCGGGAAGTTAATTAAATATCATTTGGAGGCATTTAATGTTTGAGCAAAAACGGCTGATTTTCGACAAAAGAGATAACACCCCCCCATTACGTCATGCTTCAGAAATGTGGAAAATGGTCCGTTTTCAAATGTTTTATTTTTGAACGTCAGTTCACATTTGTAGGTGGATCATCAGTGTTAGAGCTAAAATTAGCATGTTTAAAGTGATTTTCATGCTTCCAGGGGCTCGGGAAGTGAAATAAATACCATTTGGAGGCATTTAATGTTCGAGCAAAAACGGCTGATTTTCCACAAAAGAGATAACACCCCCCCATTACGTCATGCTTCAGAAATGTAGAAAATGGTCCGTTTTCAAATGTTTTATTTTTGAACGTCAGTTCACATTTGTAGGTGGATCATCAGTGTTAGAGCTAAAATTAGCATGTTTAAAGTGATTTTCATGCTTCCAGGGGCTCGGGAAGTTAATTAAATACCATTTGGAGGCATTTAATGTTTGAGCAAAAACGGCTGATTTTCGACAAAAGAGATAACACCCCCCCCATTACGTCATGCTTCAGAAATGTGGAAAATGGTCCGTTTTCAAATGTTTTATTTTTGAACGTCAGTTCACATTTGTAGGTGGATCATCAGTGTTAGAGCTAAAATTAGCATGTTTAAAGTGATTTTCATGCTTCCAGGGGCCCAAAACACAAGATTTATGGAATGGTTAAAAGTGCATGAAAATGGCCAATTTACTCACTCGGAGTTCTCAAAAAGGGTTTCTTCACCCCGGGAAGTTAATTAAATACCATTTGGAGGCATTTAATGTTCGAACAAAAACGGCTGATTTTCGGCAAAAGAGATAACACCCCCCCATTACGTCATGCTTCAGAAATGTGGAAAATGGTCAGTTTTCCAAATGTTTTATTTTTGAACGTCAGTTCACATTTGTAGGTGGATCATCAGTGTTAGAGCTAAAATTAGCATGTTTAAAGTGATTTTCATGCTTCCAGGGGCTCGGGAAGTGAAATAAATACCATTTGGAGGCATTTAATGTTCGAGCAAAAACGGCTGATTTTCCACAAAAGAGATAACACCCCCCCATTACGTCATGCTTCAGAAATGTGGAAAATGGTCCGTTTTCAAATGTTTTATTTTTGAACGTCAGTTCACATTTGTAGGTGGATCATCAGTGTTAGAGCTAAAATTAGCATGTTTAAAGTGATTTTCATGCTTCCAGGGGCTCGGGAAGTTAATTAAATACCATTTGGAGGCATTTAATGTTCGAGCAAAAACGGCTGATTTTCGACAAAAGAGATAACACCCCCCCATTACGTCATGCTTCAGAAATGTGGAAAATGGTCCGTTTTCAAATGTTTTATTTTTGAACGTCAGTTCACATTTGTAGGTGGATCATCAGTGTTAGAGCTAAAATTAGCATGTTTAAAGTGATTTTCATGCTTCCAGGGGCCCAAAACACAAGATTTATGGAATGGTTAAAAGTGCATGAAAATGGCCAATTTACTCACTCTGAGTTCTCAAAAAGGGTTTCTTCACCCCGGGAAGTTAATTAAATACCATTTGGAGGCATTTAATGTTAGAGCAAAAACGGCTGATTTTCGACAAAAGAGATAACACCCCCCCATTACGTCATGCTTCAGAAATGTGGAAAATTGTCCGTTTTCAAATGTTTTATTTTTGAACGTCAGTTCACATTTGTAGGTGGATCATCAGTGTTAGAGCTAAAATTAGCATGTTTAAAGTGATTTTCATGCTTCCAGGGGCCCAAAACACAAGATTTATGGAATGGTTAAAAGTGCATGAAAATGGCCAATTTACTCACTCTGAGTTCTCAAAAAGGGTTTCTTCACCCCGGGAAGTTAATTAAATACCATTTGGAGGCATTTAATGTTCGAGCAAAAACGGCTGATTTTCGACAAAAAAGATAACACCCTCCCATTACGTCATGCTTCAGAAATGTGGAAAATGGTCCGTTTTCAAATGTTTTATTTTTGAACGTCAGTTCACATTTGTAGGTGGATCATCAGTGTTAGAGCTAAAATTAGCATGTTTAAAGTGATTTTCATGCTTCCAGGGGCTCGGGAAGTTAATTAAATACCATTTGGAGGAATTTAATGTTCGAGCAAAAACGGCTGATTTTCGACAAAAGAGATAACACCCCCCCATTACGTCATGCTTCAGAAATGTGGAAAATGGTCCGTTTTCAAATGTTTTATTTTTGAACGTCAGTTCACATTTGTAGGTGGATCATCAGTGTTAGAGCTAAAATTAGCATGTTTAAAGTGATTTTCATGCTTCCAGGGGCTCGGGAAGTGAAATAAATACCATTTGGAGGCATTTAATGTTCGAGCAAAAACGGCTGATTTTCCACAAAAGAGATAACACCCCCCCATTACATCATGCTTCAGAAATGTGGAAAATGGTCAGTTTTCAAATGTTTTATTTTTGAACGTCAGTTCACATTTGTAGGTGGATCATCAGTGTTAGAGCTAAAATTAGCATGTTTAAAGTGATTTTCATGCTTCCAGGGGCTCGGGAAGTTAATTAAATATCATTTGGAGGCATTTAATGTTTGAGCAAAAACGGCTGATTTTCGACAAAAGAGATAACACCCCCCCATTACGTCATGCTTCAGAAATGTGGAAAATGGTCCGTTTTCAAATGTTTTATTTTTGAACGTCAGTTCACATTTGTAGGTGGATCATCAGTGTTAGAGCTAAAATTAGCATGTTTAAAGTGATTTTCATGCTTCCAGGGGCTCGGGAAGTGAAATAAATACCATTTGGAGGCATTTAATGTTCGAGCAAAAACGGCTGATATTTGACAAAAGAGATAACACCCCCCCATTACGTCATGCTTCAGAAATGTGGAAAATGGTCCGTTTTCAAATGTTTTATTTTTGAACGTCAGTTCACATTTGTAGGTGGATCATCAGTGTTAGAGCTAAAATTAGCATGTTTAAAGTGATTTTCATGCTTCCAGGGGCCCAAAACACAAGATTTATGGAATGGTTAAAAGTGCATGAAAATGGCCAATTTACTCACTATGAGTTCTCAAAAAGGGTTTCTTCACCCCGGGAAGTTAATTAAATACCATTTGGAGGCATTTAATGTTAGAGCAAAAACAGCTGATTTTCAACAAAAGAGATAACACCCCCCCATTACGTCATGCTTCAGAAATGTGGAAAATGGTCCGTTTTCAAATGTTTTATTTTTGAACGTCAGTTCACATTTGTAGGTGGATCATCAGTGTTAGAGCTAAAATTAGCATGTTTAAAGTGATTTTCATGCTTCCAGGGGCCCAAAACACAAGATTTATGGAATGGTTAAAAGTGCATGAAAATGGCCAATTTACTCACTCTGAGTTCTCAAAAAGGGTTTCTTCACCCCGGGAAGTTAATTAAATACCATTTGGAGGCATTTAATGTTCGAGCAAAAACGGCAGATTTTCGACAAAAGAGATAACACCCCCCCATTACGTCATGCTTCAGAAATGTGGAAAATGGTCCGTTTTCAAATGTTTTATTTTTGAACGTCAGTTCACATTTGTAGGTGGATCATCAGTGTTAGAGCTAAAATTAGCATGTTTAAAGTGATTTTCATGCTTCCAGGGGCCCAAAACACAAGATTTATGGAATGGTTAAAAGTGCATGAAAATGGCCAATTTACTCACTCTGAGTTCTCAAAAAGGGTTTCTTCACCCCGGGAAGTTAATTAAATACCATTTGGAGGCATTTAATGTTAGAGCAAAAACGGCTGATTTTCGACAAAAGAGATAACACCCCCCCATTACGTCATGCTTCAGAAATGTGGAAAATGGTCCGTTTTCAAATGTTTTATTTTTGAACGTCAGTTCACATTTGTAGGTGGATCATCAGTGTTAGAGCTAAAATTAGCATGTTTAAAGTGATTTTCATGCTTCCAGGGGCCCAAAACACAAGATTTATGGAATGGTTAAAAGTGCATGAAAATGGCCAATTTACTCACTCTGAGTTCTCAAAAAGGGTTTCTTCACCCCGGGAAGTTAATTAAATACCATTTGGAGGCATTTAATGTTCGAGCAAAAACGGCTGATTTTCGACAAAAAAGATAACACCCTCCCATTACGTCATGCTTCAGAAATGTGGAAAATGGTCCGTTTTCAAATGTTTTATTTTTGAACGTCAGTTCACATTTGTAGGTGGATCATCAGTGTTAGAGCTAAAATTAGCATGTTTAAAGTGATTTTCATGCTTCCAGGGGCTCGGGAAGTTAACTAAATACCATTTGGAGGAATTTAATGTTCGAGCAAAAACGGCTGATTTTCGACAAAAGAGATAACACCCCCCCATTACGTCATGCTTCAGAAATGTGGAAAATGGTCCGTTTTCAAATGTTTTATTTTTGAACGTCAGTTCACATTTGTAGGTGGATCATCAGTGTTAGAGCTAAAATTAGCATGTTTAAAGTGATTTTCATGCTTCCAGGGGCTCGGGAAGTGAAATAAATACCATTTGGAGGCATTTAATGTTCGAGCAAAAACGGCTGATTTTCCACAAAAGAGATAACACCCCCCCATTACATCATGCTTCAGAAATGTGGAAAATGGTCAGTTTTCAAATGTTTTATTTTTGAACGTCAGTTCACATTTGTAGGTGGATCATCAGTGTTAGAGCTAAAATTAGCATGTTTAAAGTGATTTTCATGCTTCCAGGGGCTCGGGAAGTTAATTAAATATCATTTGGAGGCATTTAATGTTTGAGCAAAAACGGCTGATTTTCGACAAAAGAGATAACACCCCCCCATTACGTCATGCTTCAGAAATGTGGAAAATGGTCCGTTTTCAAATGTTTTATTTTTGAACGTCAGTTCACATTTGTAGGTGGATCATCAGTGTTAGAGCTAAAATTAGCATGTTTAAAGTGATTTTCATGCTTCCAGGGGCTCGGGAAGTGAAATAAATACCATTTGGAGGCATTTAATGTTCGAGCAAAAACGGCTGATTTTCGACAAAAGAGATAACACCCCCCCATTACGTCATGCTTCAGAAATGTGGAAAATGGTCCGTTTTCAAATGTTTTATTTTTGAACGTCAGTTCACATTTGTAGGTGGATCATCAGTGTTAGAGCTAAAATTAGCATGTTTAAAGTGATTTTCATGCTTCCAGGGGCCCAAAACACAAGATTTATGGAATGGTTAAAAGTGCATGAAAATGGCCAATTTACTCACTATGAGTTCTCAAAAAGGGTTTCTTCACCCCGGGAAGTTAATTAAATACCATTTGGAGGCATTTAATGTTAGAGCAAAAACAGCTGATTTTCAACAAAAGAGATAACACCCCCCCATTACGTCATGCTTCAGAAATGTGGAAAATGGTCCGTTTTCAAATGTTTTATTTTTGAACGTCAGTTCACATTTGTAGGTGGATCATCAGTGTTAGAGCTAAAATTAGCATGTTTAAAGTGATTTTCATGCTTCCAGGGGCCCAAAACACAAGATTTATGGAATGGTTAAAAGTGCATGAAAATGGCCAATTTACTCACTCTGAGTTCTCAAAAAGGGTTTCTTCACCCCGGGAAGTTAATTAAATACCATTTGGAGGCATTTAATGTTCGAGCAAAAACGGCAGATTTTCGACAAAAGAGATAACACCCCCCCATTACGTCATGCTTCAGAAATGTGGAAAATGGTCCGTTTTCAAATGTTTTATTTTTGAACGTCAGTTCACATTTGTAGGTGGATCATCAGTGTTAGAGCTAAAATTAGCATGTTTAAAGTGATTTTCATGCTTCCAGGGGCCCAAAACACAAGATTTATGGAATGGTTAAAAGTGCATGAAAATGGCCAATTTACTCACTCTGAGTTCTCAAAAAGGGTTTCTTCACCCCGGGAAGTTAATTAAATACCATTTGGAGGCATTTAATGTTCGAGCAAAAACGGCTGATTTTCGACAAAAGAGATAACACCCCCCCATTACGTCATGCTTCAGAAATGTGGAAAATGGTCCGTTTTCAAATGTTTTATTTTTGAACGTCAGTTCACATTTGTAGGTGGATCATCAGTGTTAGAGCTAAAATTAGCATGTTTAAAGTGATTTTCATGCTTCCAGGGGCTCGGGAAGTTAATTAAATACCATTTGGAGGCATTTAATGTTCGAGCAAAAACGGCTGATTTTCGACAAAAGAGATAACACCCCCCCATTACGTCATGCTTCAGAAATGTGGAAAATGGTCCGTTTTCAAATGTTTTATTTTTGAACGTCAGTTCACATTTGTAGGTGGATCATCAGTGTTAGAGCTAAAATTAGCATGTTTAAAGTGATTTTCATGCTTCCAGGGGCCCAAAACACAAGATTTATGGAATGGTTAAAAGTGCATGAAAATGGCCAATTTACTCACTCTGAGTTCTCAAAAAGGGTTTCTTCACCCCGGGAAGTTAATTAAATACCATTTGGAGGCATTTAATGTTCGAGCAAAAACGGCTGATTTTCGACAAAAGAGATAACACCCCCCCATTACGTCATGCTTCAGAAATGTGGAAAATGGTCCATTTTCAAATGTTTTATTTTTGAACGTCAGTTCACATTTGTAGGTGGATCATCAGTGTTAGAGCTAAAATTAGCATGTTTAAAGTGATTTTCATGCTTCCAGGGGCTCGGGAAGTTAATTAAATACCATTTGGAGGCATTTAATGTTCGAGCAAAAACGGCTGATTTTCGACAAAAGAGATAACACCCCTCCATTACGTCATGCTTCAGAAATGTGGAAAATGGTCCGTTTTCAAATGTTTTATTTTTGAACGTCAGTTCACATTTGTAGGTGGATCATCAGTGTTAGAGCTAAAATTAGCATGTTTAAAGTGATTTTCATGCTTCCAGGGGCTCGGGAAGTTAATTAAATACCATTTGGAGGCATTTAATGTTCGAGCAAAAACGGCTGATTTTCGACAAAAGAGATAACACCCCCCCATTACGTCATGCTTCAGAAATTTGGAAAATGGTCCGTTTTCAAATGTTTTATTTTTGAACGTCAGTTCACATTTGTAGGTGGATCATCAGTGTTAGAGCTAAAATTAGCATGTTTAAGGTGATTTTCATGCTTCCAGGGGCCCAAAACACAAGATTTATGGAATGGTTAAAAGTGCATGAAAATGGCCAATTTACTCACTCTGAGTTCTCAAAAAGGGTTTCTTCACCCCGGGAAGTTAATTAAATACCATTTGGAGGCATTTAATGTTCGAGCAAAAAAGGCTGATTTTCCATAAAAGAGATAACACCCCCCCATTACGTCATGCTTCAGAAATGTGGAAAATGGTCCGTTTTCAAATGTTTTATTTTTGAACGTCAGTTCACATTTGTAGGTGGATCATCAGTGTTACAGCTAAAATTAGCATGTTTAAAGTGATTTTCATGCTTCCAGGGGCTCGGGAAGTTAATTAAATACCATTTGGAGGCATTTAATGTTCGAGCAAAAACGGCTGATTTTCGACAAAAGAGATAACACCCCCCCATTACGTCATGCTTCAGAAATGTGGAAAATGGTCCGTTTTCAAATGTTTTATTTTTGAACGTCAGTTCACATTTGTAGGTGGATCATCAGTGTTAGAGCTAAAATTAGCATGTTTAAAGTGATTTTCATGCTTCCAGGGGCTCGGGAAGTTAATTAAATACCATTTGGAGGCATTTAATGTTCGAGCAAAAACGGCTGATTTTCGACAAAAGAGATAACACCCCCCCATTACGTCATGCTTCAGAAATGTGGAAAATGGTCCGTTTTCAAATGTTTTATTTTTGAACGTCAGTTCACATTTGTAGGTGGATCATCAGTGTTAGAGCTAAAATTAGCATGTTTAAAGTGATTTTCATGCTTCCAGGGGCCCAAAACACAAGATTTATGGAATGGTTAAAAGTGCATGAAAATGGCCAATTTACTCACTCTGAGTTCTCAAAAAGGGTTTCTTCACCCCGGGAAGTTAATTAAATACCATTTGGAGGCATTTAATGTTCGAGCAAAAACGGCTGATTTTCGACAAAAGAGATAACACCCCCCCATTACGTCATGCTTCAGAAATGTGGAAAATGGTCCGTTTTCAAATGTTTTATTTTTGAACGTCAGTTCACATTTGTAGGTGGATCATCAGTGTTAGAGCTAAAATTAGCATGTTTAAAGTGATTTTCATGCTTCCAGGGGCTCGGGAAGTTAATTAAATACCATTTGGAGGCATTTAATGTTCGAGCAAAAACGGCTGATTTTCGACAAAAGAGATAACACCCCCCCATTACGTCATGCTTCAGAAATGTGGAAAATGGTCCGTTTTCAAATGTTTTATTTTTGAACGTCAGTTCACATTTGTAGGTGGATCATCAGTGTTAGAGCTAAAATTAGCATGTTTAAAGTGATTTTCATGCTTCCAGGGGCTCGGGAAGTGAAATAAATACCATTTGGAGGCATTTAATGTTCGAGCAAAAACGGCTGATTTTCCACAAAAGAGATAACACCCCCCCATTACGTCATGCTTCAGAAATGTGGAAAATGGTCATTTTTCAAATGTTTTATTTTTGAACGTCAGTTCACATTTGTAGGTGGATCATCACTGTTAGAGCTAAAATTAGCATGTTTAAAGTGATTTTCATGCTTCCAGGGGCTCGGGAAGTTAATTAAATATCATTTGGAGGCATTTAATGTTTGAGCAAAAACGGCTGATTTTCGACAAAAGAGATAACACCCCCCCATTACGTCATGCTTCAGAAATGTGGAAAATGGTCCGTTTTCAAATGTTTTATTTTTGAACGTCAGTTCACATTTGTAGGTGGATCATCAGTGTTAGAGCTAAAATTAGCATGTTTAAAGTGATTTTCATGCTTCCAGGGGCTCGGGAAGTGAAATAAATACCATTTGGAGGCATTTAATGTTCGAGCAAAAACGGCTGATTTTCCACAAAAGAGATAACACCCCCCCATTACGTCATGCTTCAGAAATGTGGAAAATGGTCCGTTTTCAAATGTTTTATTTTTGAACGTCAGTTCACATTTGTAGGTGGATCATCAGTGTTAGAGCTAAAATTAGCATATTTAAAGTGATTTTCATGCTTCCAGGGGCTCGGGAAGTTAATTAAATACCATTTGGAGGCATTTAATGTTCGAGCAAAAACGGCTGATTTTCGACAAAAGAGATAACACCCCCCCATTACGTCATGCTTCAGAAATGTGGAAAATGGTCCGTTTTCAAATGTTTTATTTTTGAACGTCAGTTCACATTTGTAGGTGGATCATCAGTGTAGAGCTAAAATTAGCATGTTGAAAGTGATTTTCATGCTTCCAGGGGCCCAAAACACAAGATTTATGGAATGGTTAAAAGTGCATGAAAATGGCCAATTTACTCACTCTGAGTTCTCAAAAAGGGTTTCTTCACCCCGGGAAGTTAATTAAATACCATTTGGAGGCATTTAATGTTCGAGCAAAAACGGCTGATTTTCGACAAAAGAGATAACACCCTCCCATTACGTCATGCTTCAGAAATGTGGAAAATGGTCCGTTTTCAAATGTTTTATTTTTGAACGTCAGTTCACATTTTTAGGTGGATCATCAGTGTTAGAGCTAAAATTAGCATGTTTAAAGTGATTTTCATGCTTCCAGGGGCTCGGGAAGTTAATTAAATACCATTTGGAGGCATTTAATGTTCGAGCAAAAACGGCTGATTTTCGACAAAAGAGATAACACCCTCCCATTATGTCATGCTTCAGAAATGTGGAAAATGGTCCGTTTTCAAATGTTTTATTTTTGAACGTCAGTTCACATTTGTAGGTGGATCATCAGTGTTAGAGCTAAAATTAGCATGTTTAAAGTGATTTTCATGCTTCCAGGGGCTCGGGAAGTTAATTAAATACCATTTGGAGGCATTTAATGTTCGAGCAAAAACGGCTGATTTTCGACAAAAGAGATAACACCCCCCCATTACGTCATGCTTCAGAAATGTGGAAAATGGTCCGTTTTCAAATGTTTTATTTTTGAACGTCAGTTCACATTTGTAGGTGGATCATCAGTGTTAGAGCTAAAATTAGCATGTTTAAAGTGATTTTCATGCTTCCAGGGGCTCGGGAAGTGAAATAAATACCATTTGGAGGCATTTAATGTTCGAGCAAAAACGGCTGATTTTCCACAAAAGAGATAACACCCCCCCATTACGTCATGCTTCAGAAATGTGGAAAATGGTCCGTTTTCAAATGTTTTATTTTTGAACGTCAGTTCACATTTGTAGGTGGATCATCAGTGTTAGAGCTAAAATTAGCATGTTTAAAGTGATTTTCATGCTTCCAGGGGCTCGGGAAGTGAAATAAATACCATTTGGAGGCATTTAATGTTCGAGCAAAAACGGCTGATTTTCCACAAAAGAGATAACACCCCCCCATTACGTCATGCTTCAGAAATGTGGAAAATGGTCCGTTTTCAAATGTTTTATTTTTGAACGTCAGTTCACATTTGTAGGTGGATCATCAGTGTTAGAGCTAAAATTAGCATATTTAAAGTGATTTTCATGCTTCCAGGGGCTCGGGAAGTTAATTAAATACCATTTGGAGGCATTTAATGTTCGAGCAAAAACGGCTGATTTTCGACAAAAGAGATAACACCCCCCCATTACGTCATGCTTCAGAAATGTGGAAAATGGTCCGTTTTCAAATGTTTTATTTTTGAACGTCAGTTCACATTTGTAGGTGGATCATCAGTGTAGAGCTAAAATTAGCATGTTTAAAGTGATTTTCATGCTTCCAGGGGCCCAAAACACAAGATTTATGGAATGGTTAAAAGTGCATGAAAATGGCCAATTTACTCACTCTGAGTTCTCAAAAAGGGTTTCTTCACCCCGGGAAGTTAATTAAATACCATTTGGAGGCATTTAATGTTCGAGCAAAAACGGCTGATTTTCGACAAAAGAGATAACACCCTCCCATTACGTCATGCTTCAGAAATGTGGAAAATGGTCCGTTTTCAAATGTTTTATTTTTGAACGTCAGTTCACATTTTTAGGTGGATCATCAGTGTTAGAGCTAAAATTAGCATGTTTAAAGTGATTTTCATGCTTCCAGGGGCTCGGGTAGTTAATTAAATACCATTTGGAGGCATTTAATGTTCGAGCAAAAACGGCTGATTTTCGACAAAAGAGATAACACCCTCCCATTATGTCATGCTTCAGAAATGTGGAAAATGGTCCGTTTTCAAATGTTTTATTTTTGAACGTCAGTTGACATTTGTAGGTGGATCATCAGTGTTAGAGCTAAAATTAGCATGTTTAAAGTGATTTTCATGCTTCCAGGGGCTCGGGAAGTTAATTAAATACCATTTGGAGGCATTTAATGTTCGAGCAAAAACGGCTGATTTTCGACAAAAGAGATAACACCCCCCCATTACGTCATGCTTCAGAAATGTGGAAAATGGTCCGTTTTCAAATGTTTTATTTTTGAACGTCAGTTCACATTTGTAGGTGGATCATCAGTGTTAGAGCTAAAATTAGCATGTTTAAAGTGATTTTCATGCTTCCAGGGGCTCGGGAAGTGAAATAAATACCATTTGGAGGCATTTAATGTTCGAGCAAAAACGGCTGATTTTCCACAAAAGAGATAACACCCCCCCATTACGTCATGCTTCAGAAATGTGGAAAATGGTCAGTTTTCAAATGTTTTATTTTTGAACGTCAGTTCACATTTGTAGGTGGATCATCAGTGTTAGAGCTAAAATTAGCATGTTTAAAGTGATTTTCATGCTTCCAGGGGCTCGGGAAGTTAATTAAATATCATTTGGAGGCATTTAATGTTTGAGCAAAAACGGCTGATTTTCGACAAAAGAGATAACACCCCCCCATTACGTCATGCTTCAGAAATGTGGAAAATGGTCCGTTTTCAAATGTTTTATTTTTGAACGTCAGTTCACATTTGTAGGTGGATCATCAGTGTTAGAGCTAAAATTAGCATGTTTAAAGTGATTGTCATGCTTCCAGGGGCTCGGGAAGTGAAATAAATACCATTTGGAGGCATTTAATGTTCGAGCAAAAACGGCTGATTTTCCACAAAAGAGATAACACCCCCCCATTACGTCATGCTTCAGAAATGTGGAAAATGGTCCGTTTTCAAATGTTTTATTTTTGAACGTCAGTTCACATTTGTAGGTGGATCATCAGTGTTAGAGCTAAAATTAGCATGTTTAAAGTGATTTTCATGCTTCCAGGGGCTCAGGAAGTTAATTAAATACCATTTGGAGGCATTTAATGTTCGAGCAAAAACGGCTGATTTTTGACAAAAGAGATAACACCCCCCCATTACGTCATGCTTCAGAAATGTGGAAAATGGTCCGTTTTCAAATGTTTTATTTTTGAACGTCAGTTCACATTTGTAGGTGGATCATCAGTGTTAGAGCTAAAATTAGCATGTTTAAAGTGATTTTCATGCTTCCAGGGGCCCAAAACACAAGATTTATGGAATGGTTAAAAGTGCATGAAAATGGCCAATTTACTCACTCTGAGTTCTCAAAAAGGGTTTCTTCACCCCGGGAAGTTAATTAAATACCATTTGGAGGCATTTAATGTTAGAGCAAAAACGGCTGATTTTCAACAAAAGAGATAACACCCCCCCATTACGTCATGCTTCAGAAATGTGGAAAATGGTCCGTTTTCAAATGTTTTATTTTTGAACGTCAGTTCACATTTGTAGGTGGATCATCAGTGTTAGAGCTAAAATTAGCATGTTTAAAGTGATTTTCATGCTTCCAGGGGCCCAAAACACAAGATTTATGGAATGGTTAAAAGTGCATGAAAATGGCCAATTTACTCACTCTGAGTTCTCAAAAAGGGTTTCTTCACCCCGGGAAGTTAATTAAATACCATTTGGAGGCATTTAATGTTCGAGCAAAAAAGGCTGATTTTCCACAAAAGAGATAACACCCCCCCATTACGTCATGCTTCAGAAATGTGGAAAATGGTCCGTTTTCAAATGTTTTATTTTTGAACGTCAGTTCACATTTGTAGGTGGATCATCAGTGTTAGAGCTAAAATTAGCATGTTTAAAGTGATTTTCATGCTTCCAGGGGCTCGGGAAGTTAATTAAATACCATTTGGAGGCATTTAATGTTCGAGCAAAAACGGCTGATTTTCGACAAAAGAGATAACACCCCCCCATTATGTCATGCTTCAGAAATGTGGAAAATGGTCCGTTTTCAAATGTTTTATTTTTGAACGTCAGTTCACATTTGTAGGTGGATCATCAGTGTTAGAGCTAAAATTAGCATGTTTAAAGTGATTTTCATGCTTCCAGGGGCTCGGGAAGTTAATTAAATACCATTTGGAGGCATTTAATGTTCGAGCAAAAACGGCTGATTTTCGACAAAAGAGATAACACCCCCCCATTACGTCATGCTTCAGAAATGTGGAAAATGGTCCGTTTTCAAATGTTTTATTTTTGAACGTCAGTTCACATTTGTAGGTGGATCATCAGTGTTAGAGCTAAAATTAGCATGTTTAAAGTGATTTTCATGCTTCCAGGGGCCCAAAACACAAGATTTATGGAATGGTTAAAAGTGCATGAAAATGGCCAATTTACTCACTCTGAGTTCTCAAAAAGGGTTTCTTCACCCCGGGAAGTTAATTAAATACCATTTGGAGGCATTTAATGTTCGAGCAAAAACGGCTGATTTTCGACAAAAGAGATAACACCCCCCCATTACGTCATGCTTCAGAAATGTGGAAAATGGTCCGTTTTCAAATGTTTTATTTTTGAACGTCAGTTCACATTTGTAGGTGGATCATCAGTGTTAGAGCTAAAATTAGCATGTTTAAAGTGATTTTCATGCTTCCAGGGGCTCGGGAAGTTAATTAAATACCATTTGGAGGCATTTAATGTTCGAGCAAAAACGGCTGATTTTCGACAAAAGAGATAACACCCCCCCATTACGTCATGCTTCAGAAATGTGGAAAATGGTCCGTTTTCAAATGTTTTATTTTTGAACGTCAGTTCACATTTGTAGGTGGATCATCAGTGTTAGAGCTAAAATTAGCATGTTTAAAGTGATTTTCATGCTTCCAGGGGCCCAAAACACAAGATTTATGGAATGGTTAAAAGTGCATGAAAATGGCCAATTTACTCACTCTGAGTTCTCAAAAAGGGTTTCTTCACCCCGGGAAGTTAATTAAATACCATTTGGAGGCATTTAATGTTAGAGCAAAAACGGCTGATTTTCGACAAAAGAGATAACACCCCCCCATTACGTCATGCTTCAGAAATGTGGAAAATGGTCCGTTTTCAAATGTTTTATTTTTGAACGTCAGTTCACATTTGTAGGTGGATCATCAGTGTTAGAGCTAAAATTAGCATGTTTAAAGTGATTTTCATGCTTCCAGGGGCTCGGGAAGTTAATTAAATACCATTTGGAGGCATTTAATGTTCGAGCAAAAACGGCTGATTTTCGACAAAAGAGATAACACCCTCCCATTACGTCATGCTTCAGAAATGTGGAAAATGGTCCGTTTTCAAATGTTTTATTTTTGAACGTCAGTTCACATTTGTAGGTGGATCATCAGTGTTAGAGCTAAAATTAGCATGTTTAAAGTGATTTTCATGCTTCCAGGGGCTCGGGAAGTGAAATAAATACCATTTGGAGGCATTTAATGTTCGAGCAAAAACGGCTGATTTTCCACAAAAGAGATAACACCCCCCCATCACGTCATGCTTCAGAAATGTGGAAAATGGTCCGTTTTCAAATGTTTTATTTTTGAACGTCAGTTCACATTTGTAGGTGGATCATCAGTGTTAGAGCTAAAATTAGCATGTTTAAAGTGATTTTCATGCTTCCAGGGGCTCGGGAAGTTAATTAAATACCATTTGGAGGCATTTAATGTTCGAGCAAAAACGGCTGATTTTCGACAAAAGAGATAACACCCCCCCATTACGTCATGCTTCAGAAATGTGGAAAATGGTCCGTTTTCAAATGTTTTATTTTTGAACGTCAGTTCACATTTGTAGGTGGATCATCAGTGTTAGAGCTAAAATTAGCATGTTTAAAGTGATTTTCATGCTTCCAGGGGCCCAAAACACAAGATTTATGGAATGGTTAAAAGTGCATGAAAATGGCCAATTTACTCACTCTGAGTTCTCAAAAAGGGTTTCTTCACCCCGGGAAGTTAATTAAATACCATTTGGAGGCATTTAATGTTCGAGCAAAAACGGCTGATTTTCGACAAAAGAGATAACACCCTCCCATTACGTCATGCTTCAGAAATGTGGAAAATGGTCCGTTTTCAAATGTTTTATTTTTGAACGTCAGTTCACATTTGTAGGTGGATCATCAGTGTTAGAGCTAAAATTAGCATGTTTAAAGTGATTTTCATGCTTCCAGGGGCTCGGGAAGTTAATTAAATACCATTTGGAGGCATTTAATGTTCGAGCAAAAACGGCTGATTTTCGACAAAAGAGATAACACCCTCCCATTACGTCATGCTTCAGAAATGTGGAAAATGGTCCATTTTCAAATGTTTTATTTTTGAACGTCAGTTCACATTTGTAGGTGGATCATCAGTGTTAGAGCTAAAATTAGCATGTTTAAAGTGATTTTCATGCTTCCAGGGGCTCGGGAAGTTAATTAAATACCATTTGGAGGCATTTAATGTTCGAGTAAAAACGGCTGATTTTCGACAAAAGAGATAACACCCCCCCATTACGTCATGCTCCAGAAATGTGGAAAATGGTCCGTTTTCAAATGTTTTATTTTTGAACGTCAGTTCACATTTGTAGGTGGATCATCAGTGTTAGAGCTAAAATTAGCATGTTTAAAGTGATTTTCATGCTTCCAGGGGCTCGGGAAGTGAAATAAATTCCATTTGGAGGCATTTAATGTTCGAGCAAAAACGGCTGATTTTCCACAAAAGAGATAACACCCCCCCATTACGTCATGCTTCAGAAATGTGGAAAATGGTCAGTTTTCAAATGTTTTATTTTTGAACATCAGTTCACATTTGTAGGTGGATCATCAGTGTTAGAGCTAAAATTAGCATGTTTAAAGTGATTTTCATGCTTCCAGGGGCTCGGGAAGTTAATTAAATATCATTTGGAGGCATTTAATGTTTGAGCAAAAACGGCTGATTTTCGACAAAAGAGATAACACCCCCCCATTACGTCATGCTTCAGAAATGTGGAAAATGGTCCGTTTTCAAATGTTTTATTTTTGAACGTCAGTTCACATTTGTAGGTGGATCATCAGTGTTAGAGCTAAAATTAGCATGTTTAAAGTGATTTTCAAGCTTCCAGGGGCTCGGGAAGTGAAATAAATACCATTTGGAGGCATTTAATGTTCGAGCAAAAACGGCTGATTTTCCACAAAAGAGATAACACCCCCCCATTACGTCATGCTTCAGAAATGTGGAAAATGGTCCGTTTTCAAATGTTTTATTTTTGAACGTCAGTTCACATTTGTAGGTGGATCATCAGTGTTAGAGCTAAAATTAGCATGTTTAAAGTGATTTTCATGCTTCCAGGGGCTCGGGTAGTTAATTAAATACCATTTGGAGGCATTTAATGTTCGAGCAAAAACGGCTGATTTTCGACAAAAGAGATAACACCCCCCCATTACGTCATGCTTCAGAAATGTGGAAAATGGTCCGTTTTCAAATGTTTTATTTTTGAACGTCAGTTCACATTTGTAGGTGGATCATCAGTGTTAGAGCTAAAATTAGCATGTTTAAAGTGATTTTCATGCTTCCAGGGGCTCGGGAAGTTAATTAAATACCATTTGGAGGCATTTAATGTTCGAGCAAAAACGGCTGATTTTCGACAAAAGAGATAACACCCCCCCATTACGTCATGCTTCAGAAATGTGGAAAATGGTCCGTTTTCAAATGTTTTATTTTTGAACGTCAGTTCACATTTGTAGGTGGATCATCAGTGTTAGAGCTAAAATTAGCATGTTTAAAGTGATTTTCATGCTTCCAGGGGCCCAAAACACAAGATTTATGGAATGGTTAAAAGTGCATGAAAATGGCCAATTTACTCACTCTGAGTTCTCAAAAAGGGTTTCTTTACCCCGGGAAGTTAATTAAATACCATTTGGAGGCATTTAATGTTCGAGCAAAAACGGCTGATTTTCGACAAAAGAGATAACACCCCCCCATTACGTCATGCTTCAGAAATGTGGAAAATGGTCCGTTTTCAAATGTTTTATTTTTGAACGTCAGTTCACATTTGTAGGTGGATCATCAGTGTTAGAGCTAAAATTAGCATGTTTAAAGTGATTTTCATGCTTCCAGGGGCTCGGGAAGTGAAATAAATTCCATTTGGAGGCATTTAATGTTCGAGCAAAAACGGCTGATTTTCCACAAAAGAGATAACACCCCCCCATTACGTCATGCTTCAGAAATGTGGAAAATGGTCAGTTTTCAAATGTTTTATTTTTGAACATCAGTTCACATTTGTAGGTGGATCATCAGTGTTAGAGCTAAAATTAGCATGTTTAAAGTGATTTTCATGCTTCCAGGGGCTCGGGAAGTTAATTAAATATCATTTGGCGGCATTTAATGTTTGAGCAAAAACGGCTGATTTTCGACAAAAGAGATAACACCCCCCCATTACGTCATGCTTCAGAAATGTGGAAAATGGTCCGTTTTCAAATGTTTTATTTTTGAACGTCAGTTCACATTTGTAGGTGGATCATCAGTGTTAGAGCTAAAATTAGCATGTTTAAAGTGATTTTCATGCTTCCAGGGGCTCGGGAAGTGAAATAAATACCATTTGGAGGCATTTAATGTTCGAGCAAAAACGGCTGATTTTCCACAAAAGAGATAACACCCCCCCATTACGTCATGCTTCAGAAATGTGGAAAATGGTCCGTTTTCAAATGTTTTATTTTTGAACGTCAGTTCACATTTGTAGGTGGATCATCAGTGTTAGAGCTAAAATTAGCATGTTTAAAGTGATTTTCATGCTTCCAGGGGCTCGGGAAGTTAATTAAATACCATTTGGAGGCATTTAATGTTCGAGCAAAAACGGCTGATTTTCGACAAAAGAGATAACACCCCCCCATTACGTCATGCTTCAGAAATGTGGAAAATGGTCCGTTTTCAAATGTTTTATTTTTGAACGTCAGTTCACATTTGTAGGTGGATCATCAGTGTTAGAGCTAAAATTAGCATGTTTAAAGTGATTTTCATGCTTCCAGGGGCCCAAAACACAAGATTTATGGAATGGTTAAAAGTGCATGAAAATGGCCAATTTACTCACTCTGAGTTCTCAAAAAGGGTTTCTTCACCCCGGGAAGTTAATTAAATACCATTTGGAGGCATTTAATGTTAGAGCAAAAACGGCTGATTTTCAACAAAAGAGATAACACCCCCCCATTACGTCATGCTTCAGAAATGTGGAAAATGGTCCGTTTTCAAATGTTTTATTTTTGAACGTCAGTTCACATTTGTAGGTGGATCATCAGTGTTAGAGCTACAATTAGCATGTTTAAAGTGATTTTCATGCTTCCAGGGGCCCAAAACACAAGATTTATGGAATGGTTAAAAGTGCATGAAAATGGCCAATTTACTCACTCTGAGTTCTCAAAAAGGGTTTCTTCACCCCGGGAAGTTAATTAAATACCATTTGGAGGCATTTAATGTTCGAGCAAAAACAGCAGATTTTCGACAAAAGAGATAACACCCCCCATTACGTCATGCTTCAGAAATGTGGAAAATGGTCCGTTTTCAAATGTTTTATTTTTGAACGTCAGTTCACATTTGTAGGTGGATCATCAGTGTTAGAGCTAAAATTAGCATGTTTAAAGTGATTTTCATGCTTCCAGGGGCCCAAAACACAAGATTTATGGAATGGTTAAAAGTGCATGAAAATGGCCAATTTACTCACTCTGAGTTCTCAAAAAGGGTTTCTTCACCCCGGGAAGTTAATTAAATACCATTTGGAGGCATTTAATGTTCGAGCAAAAACGGCTGATTTTCGACAAAAGAGATAACACCCCCCCATTACGTCATGCTTCAGAAATGTGGAAAATGGTCCGTTTTCAAATGTTTTATTTTTGAACGTCAGTTCACATTTGTAGGTGGATCATCAGTGTTAGAGCTAAAATTAGCATGTTTAAAGTGATTTTCATGCTTCCAGGGGCTCGGGAAGTTAATTAAATACCATTTGGAGGCATTTAATGTTCGAGCAAAAACGGCTGATTTTCGACAAAAGAGATAACACCCCCCCATTACGTCATGCTTCAGAAATGTGGAAAATGGTCCGTTTTCAAATGTTTTATTTTTGAACGTCAGTTCACATTTGTAGGTGGATCATCAGTGTTAGAGCTAAAATTAGCATGTTTAAAGTGATTTTCATGCTTCCAGGGGCCCAAAACACAAGATTTATGGAATGGTTAAAAGTGCATGAAAATGGCCAATTTACTCACTCTGAGTTCTCAAAAAGGGTTTCTTCACCCCGGGAAGTTAATTAAATACCATTTGGAGGCATTTAATGTTCGAGCAAAAACGGCTGATTTTCGACAAAAGAGATAACACCCCCCCATTACGTCATGCTTCAGAAATGTGGAAAATGGTCCGTTTTCAAATGTTTTATTTTTGAACGTCAGTTCACATTTGTAAGTGGATCATCAGTGTTAGAGCTAAAATTAGCATGTTTAAAGTGATTTTCATGCTTCCAGGGGCTCGGGAAGTTAATTAAATACCATTTGGAGGCATTTAATGTTCGAGCAAAAACGGCTGATTTTCGACAAAAGAGATAACACCCCCCATTACGTCATGCTTCAGAAATGTGGAAAATGGTCCGTTTTCAAATGTTTTATTTTTGAACGTCAGTTCACATTTGTAGGTGGATCATCAGTGTTAGAGCTAAAATTAGCATGTTTAAAGTGATTTTCATGCTTCCAGGGGCTCGGGAAGTTAATTAAATACCATTTGGAGGCATTTAATGTTCGAGCAAAAACGGCTGATTTTCGACAAAAGAGATAACACCCCCCCATTACGTCATGCTTCAGAAATGTGGAAAATGGTCCGTTTTCAAATGTTTTATTTTTGAACGTCAGTTCACATTTGTAGGTGGATCATCAGTGTTAGAGCTAAAATTAGCATGTTTAAAGTGATTTTCATGCTTCCAGGGGCCCAAAACACAAGATTTATGGAATGGTTAAAAGTGCATGAAAATGGCCAATTTACTCACTCTGAGTTCTCAAAAAGGGTTTCTTCACCCCGGGAAGTTAATTAAATACCATTTGGAGGCATTTAATGTTCGAGCAAAAACGGCTGATTTTCGACAAAAGAGATAACACCCCCCCATTACGTCATGCTTCAGAAATGTGGAAAATGGTCCGTTTTCAAATGTTTTATTTTTGAACGTCAGTTCACATTTGTAAGTGGATCATCAGTGTTAGAGCTAAAATTAGCATGTTTAAAGTGATTTTCATGCTTCCAGGGGCTCGGGAAGTTAATTAAATACCATTTGGAGGCATTTAATGTTCGAGCAAAAACGGCTGATTTTCGACAAAAGAGATAACACCCCCCCATTACGTCATGCTTCAGAAATGTGGAAAATGGTCCGTTTTCAAATGTTTTATTTTTGAACGTCAGTTCACATTTGTAGGTGGATCATCAGTGTTAGAGCTAAAATTAGCATGTTTAAAGTGATTTTCATGCTTCCAGGGGCCCAAAACACAAGATTTATGGAATGGTTAAAAGTGCATGAAAATGGCCAATTTACTCACTCTGAGTTCTCAAAAAGGGTTTCTTCACCCCGGGAAGTTAATTAAATACCATTTGGAGGCATTTAATGTTCGAGCAAAAACGGCTGATGTTCGACAAAAGAGATAACACCCCCCCATTACGTCATGCTTCAGAAATGTGGAAAATGGTCCATTTTCAAATGTTTTATTTTTGAACGTCAGTTCACATTTGTAGGTGGATCATCAGTGTTAGAGCTAAAATTAGCATGTTTAAAGTGATTTTCATGCTTCCAGGGGCTCGGGAAGTTAATTAAATACCATTTGGAGGCATTTAATGTTCGAGCAAAAACGGCTGATTTTCGACAAAAGAGATAACACCCCCCCATTACGTCATGCTTCAGAAATGTGGAAAATGGTCCGTTTTCAAATGTTTCATTTTTGAACATCAGTTCACATTTGTAGGTGGATCATCAGTGTTAGAGCTAAAATTAGCATGTTTAAAGTGATTTTCATGCTTCCAGGGGCTCGGGAAGTTAATTAAATACCATTTGGAGGCATTTAATGTTCGAGCAAAAACGGCTGATTTTCGACAAAAGAGATAACACCCCCCCATTACGTCATGCTTCAGAAATGTGGAAAATGGTCCGTTTTCAAATGTTTTATTTTTGAACGTCAGTTCACATTTGTAGGTGGATCATCAGTGTTAGAGCTAAAATTAGCATGTTTAAAGTGATTTTCATGCTTCCAGGGGCCCAAAACACAAGATTTATGGAATGGTTAAAAGTGCATGAAAATGGCCAATTTACTCACTCTGAGTTCTCAAAAAGGGTTTCTTCACCCCGGGAAGTTAATTAAATACCATTTGGAGGCATTTAATGTTAGAGCAAAAACGGCTGATTTTCGACAAAAGAGATAACACCCCCCCATTACGTCATGCTTCAGAAATGTGGAAAATGGTCCGTTTTCAAATGTTTTATTTTTGAACGTCAGTTCACATTTGTAGGTGGATCATCAGTGTTAGAGCTAAAATTAGCATGTTTAAAGTGATTTTCATGCTTCCAGGGGCTCGGGAAGTTAATTAAATACCATTTGGAGGCATTTAATGTTCGAGCAAAAACGGCTGATTTTCGACAAAAGAGATAACACCCTCCCATTACGTCATGCTTCAGAAATGTGGAAAATGGTCCGTTTTCAAATGTTTTATTTTTGAACGTCAGTTCACATTTGTAGGTGGATCATCAGTGTTAGAGCTAAAATTAGCATGTTTAAAGTGATTTTCATGCTTCCAGGGGCTCGGGAAGTGAAATAAATACCATTTGGAGGCATTTAATGTTCGAGCAAAAACGGCTGATTTTCCACAAAAGAGATAACACCCCCCCATCACGTCATGCTTCAGAAATGTGGAAAATGGTCCGTTTTCAAATGTTTTATTTTTGAACGTCAGTTCACATTTGTAGGTGGATCATCAGTGTTAGAGCTAAAATTAGCATGTTTAAAGTGATTTTCATGCTTCCAGGGGCTCGGGAAGTTAATTAAATACCATTTGGAGGCATTTAATGTTCGAGCAAAAACGGCTGATTTTCGACAAAAGAGATAACACCCCCCCATTACGTCATGCTTCAGAAATGTGGAAAATGGTCCGTTTTCAAATGTTTTATTTTTGAACGTCAGTTCACATTTGTAGGTGGATCATCAGTGTTAGAGCTAAAATTAGCATGTTTAAAGTGATTTTCATGCTTCCAGGGGCCCAAAACACAAGATTTATGGAATGGTTAAAAGTGCATGAAAATGGCCAATTTACTCACTCTGAGTTCTCAAAAAGGGTTTCTTCACCCCGGGAAGTTAATTAAATACCATTTGGAGGCATTTAATGTTCGAGCAAAAACGGCTGATTTTCGACAAAAGAGATAACACCCTCCCATTACGTCATGCTTCAGAAATGTGGAAAATGGTCCGTTTTCAAATGTTTTATTTTTGAACGTCAGTTCACATTTGTAGGTGGATCATCAGTGTTAGAGCTAAAATTAGCATGTTTAAAGTGATTTTCATGCTTCCAGGGGCTCGGGAAGTTAATTAAATACCATTTGGAGGCATTTAATGTTCGAGCAAAAACGGCTGATTTTCGACAAAAGAGATAACACCCTCCCATTACGTCATGCTTCAGAAATGTGGAAAATGGTCCATTTTCAAATGTTTTATTTTTGAACGTCAGTTCACATTTGTAGGTGGATCATCAGTGTTAGAGCTAAAATTAGCATGTTTAAAGTGATTTTCATGCTTCCAGGGGCTCGGGAAGTTAATTAAATACCATTTGGAGGCATTTAATGTTCGAGTAAAAACGGCTGATTTTCGACAAAAGAGATAACACTCCCCCATTACGTCATGCTCCAGAAATGTGGAAAATGGTCCGTTTTCAAATGTTTTATTTTTGAACGTCAGTTCACATTTGTAGGTGGATCATCAGTGTTAGAGCTAAAATTAGCATGTTTAAAGTGATTTTCATGCTTCCAGGGGCTCGGGAAGTGAAATAAATTCCATTTGGAGGCATTTAATGTTCGAGCAAAAACGGCTGATTTTCCACAAAAGAGATAACACCCCCCCATTACGTCATGCTTCAGAAATGTGGAAAATGGTCAGTTTTCAAATGTTTTATTTTTGAACATCAGTTCACATTTGTAGGTGGATCATCAGTGTTAGAGCTAAAATTAGCATGTTTAAAGTGATTTTCATGCTTCCAGGGGCTCGGGAAGTTAATTAAATATCATTTGGAGGCATTTAATGTTTGAGCAAAAACGGCTGATTTTCGACAAAAGAGATAACACCCCCCCATTACGTCATGCTTCAGAAATGTGGAAAATGGTCCGTTTTCAAATGTTTTATTTTTGAACGTCAGTTCACATTTGTAGGTGGATCATCAGTGTTAGAGCTAAAATTAGCATGTTTAAAGTGATTTTCAAGCTTCCAGGGGCTCGGGAAGTGAAATAAATACCATTTGGAGGCATTTAATGTTCGAGCAAAAACGGCTGATTTTCCACAAAAGAGATAACACCCCCCCATTACGTCATGCTTCAGAAATGTGGAAAATGGTCCGTTTTCAAATGTTTTATTTTTGAACGTCAGTTCACATTTGTAGGTGGATCATCAGTGTTAGAGCTAAAATTAGCATGTTTAAAGTGATTTTCATGCTTCCAGGGGCTCGGGTAGTTAATTAAATACCATTTGGAGGCATTTAATGTTCGAGCAAAAACGGCTGATTTTCGACAAAAGAGATAACACCCCCCCATTACGTCATGCTTCAGAAATGTGGAAAATGGTCCGTTTTCAAATGTTTTATTTTTGAACGTCAGTTCACATTTGTAGGTGGATCATCAGTGTTAGAGCTAAAATTAGCATGTTTAAAGTGATTTTCATGCTTCCAGGGGCTCGGGAAGTTAATTAAATACCATTTGGAGGCATTTAATGTTCGAGCAAAAACGGCTGATTTTCGACAAAAGAGATAACACCCCCCCATTACGTCATGCTTCAGAAATGTGGAAAATGGTCCGTTTTCAAATGTTTTATTTTTGAACGTCAGTTCACATTTGTAGGTGGATCATCAGTGTTAGAGCTAAAATTAGCATGTTTAAAGTGATTTTCATGCTTCCAGGGGCCCAAAACACAAGATTTATGGAATGGTTAAAAGTGCATGAAAATGGCCAATTTACTCACTCTGAGTTCTCAAAAAGGGTTTCTTTACCCCGGGAAGTTAATTAAATACCATTTGGAGGCATTTAATGTTCGAGCAAAAACGGCTGATTTTCGACAAAAGAGATAACACCCCCCCATTACGTCATGCTTCAGAAATGTGGAAAATGGTCCGTTTTCAAATGTTTTATTTTTGAACGTCAGTTCACATTTGTAGGTGGATCATCAGTGTTAGAGCTAAAATTAGCATGTTTAAAGTGATTTTCATGCTTCCAGGGGCTCGGGAAGTGAAATAAATTCCATTTGGAGGCATTTAATGTTCGAGCAAAAACGGCTGATTTTCCACAAAAGAGATAACACCCCCCCATTACGTCATGCTTCAGAAATGTGGAAAATGGTCAGTTTTCAAATGTTTTATTTTTGAACATCAGTTCACATTTGTAGGTGGATCATCAGTGTTAGAGCTAAAATTAGCATGTTTAAAGTGATTTTCATGCTTCCAGGGGCTCGGGAAGTTAATTAAATATCATTTGGCGGCATTTAATGTTTGAGCAAAAACGGCTGATTTTCGACAAAAGAGATAACACCCCCCCATTACGTCATGCTTCAGAAATGTGGAAAATGGTCCGTTTT
Source organism: Lissotriton vulgaris (assembly GCF_964263255.1). Lineage (NCBI taxonomy): Eukaryota > Metazoa > Chordata > Amphibia > Caudata > Salamandridae > Lissotriton > Lissotriton vulgaris. Next base: position 108,955 of record NW_028255335.1, read on the forward strand.
CAAATGTTTTATTTTTGAACGTCAGTTCACATTTGTAGGTGGATCATCAGTGTTAGAGCTAAAATTAGCATGTTTAAAGTGATTTTCATGCTTCCAGGGGCTCGGGAAGTGAAATAAATACCATTTGGAGGCATTTAATGTTCGAGCAAAAACGGCTGATTTTCCACAAAAGAGATAACACCCCCCCATTACGTCATGCTTCAGAAATGTGGAAAATGGTCCGTTTTCAAATGTTTTATTTTTGAACGTCAGTTCACATTTGTAGGTGGATCATCAGTGTTAGAGCTAAAATTAGCATGTTTAAAGTGATTTTCATGCTTCCAGGGGCTCGGGAAGTTAATTAAATACCATTTGGAGGCATTTAATGTTCGAGCAAAAACGGCTGATTTTCGACAAAAGAGATAACACCCCCCCATTACGTCATGCTTCAGAAATGTGGAAAATGGTCCGTTTTCAAATGTTTTATTTTTGAACGTCAGTTCACATTTGTAGGTGGATCATCAGTGTTAGAGCTAAAATTAGCATGTTTAAAGTGATTTTCATGCTTCCAGGGGCCCAAAACACAAGATTTATGGAATGGTTAAAAGTGCATGAAAATGGCCAATTTACTCACTCTGAGTTCTCAAAAAGGGTTTCTTCACCCCGGGAAGTTAATTAAATACCATTTGGAGGCATTTAATGTTAGAGCAAAAACGGCTGATTTTCAACAAAAGAGATAACACCCCCCCATTACGTCATGCTTCAGAAATGTGGAAAATGGTCCGTTTTCAAATGTTTTATTTTTGAACGTCAGTTCACATTTGTAGGTGGATCATCAGTGTTAGAGCTACAATTAGCATGTTTAAAGTGATTTTCATGCTTCCAGGGGCCCAAAACACAAGATTTATGGAATGGTTAAAAGTGCATGAAAATGGCCAATTTACTCACTCTGAGTTCTCAAAAAGGGTTTCTTCACCCCGGGAAGTTAATTAAATACCATTTGGAGGCATTTAATGTTCGAGCAAAAACAGCAGATTTTCGACAAAAGAGATAACACCCCCCATTACGTCATGCTTCAGAAATGTGGAAAATGGTCCGTTTTCAAATGTTTTATTTTTGAACGTCAGTTCACATTTGTAGGTGGATCATCAGTGTTAGAGCTAAAATTAGCATGTTTAAAGTGATTTTCATGCTTCCAGGGGCCCAAAACACAAGATTTATGGAATGGTTAAAAGTGCATGAAAATGGCCAATTTACTCACTCTGAGTTCTCAAAAAGGGTTTCTTCACCCCGGGAAGTTAATTAAATACCATTTGGAGGCATTTAATGTTCGAGCAAAAACGGCTGATTTTCGACAAAAGAGATAACACCCCCCCATTACGTCATGCTTCAGAAATGTGGAAAATGGTCCGTTTTCAAATGTTTTATTTTTGAACGTCAGTTCACATTTGTAGGTGGATCATCAGTGTTAGAGCTAAAATT